>NC_056743.1:1172390910-1172650910 GCF_019279795.1 Protopterus annectens | reverse complement strand
TCTGAATCCTTCGGTAGCAGAGCGTATCTTCCTCGAATGGGGTTGGCCTTGCAGCGATCTCTTTGCATCTCCTTCCAACGCGAAGTGCAGCGAGTTCTTCGCTCTGATCCCCCCACAGAGGGAATCCTCCAGGAACGATCTGGTCCATGCTTGGCCTCCCGGTCTTCTTTATGCTTATCCCCCTTTGCCTCTCATGACAAAATTTCTACAGAAGGCTCAATGGTTGGGGAGCAGAATTATCCTCATTGCCCCATTCTGGCCTTGCCAAATCTGGTTTCCCTGACTTGGGCTCATCTTGTAGTTCCTCCTTGGATTTTGAAACCCATACCGGATCTCATTTTGCACCCCTCGAGGGGCCTTCATCCAGATGAAGCTCACGTCTTGCTGTTCCAGTTCCCTTGATTGATAGGACTCCCGGTTTGTCTTCTCCGGTTAAGTCTATTTTGGTGGCGTCTCATAAATCGTCCACCAGAAAAAAATTATCGTAACAAATGGAAGCGTTTTTCTGTCTGGGCTTCTCAGAGGAACTTGGACCCTTTCACAGCTCCTATTCCAGGAGTCCTTGGCATACATTTTCCAGCAGGGTGCCAGCTCCTTTGCAGTAAAAATTCAACTGGCAGCCATTTCTAATTTTCATGTAGGTGAGAATATGGCTTCCTTAGCTTCCTCCAGACTTTGCAAATCGTTTATTAAAGGTACCTTTCTTTTAAGACCCCCAGTTAAGGATCTTACCTTAGTTTTGCAAGCCTTGGTTGCTCCACCTTTTGAGCCTGCTGCTTCTGTGGACCTGAAATTTTTATCCTGGAAGACTGCCTTTTTAGTGGCTATTACCTCGGCTAGGAGAGTATCAGAACTTCAAGCATTATCTGTAAAAGCTCCATATATATTCTTTCGTAAAGACAGTGTTTCCCTTCGTGCTAATCCTTCTTTTCTACCTAAAGTGGCCTTGGAAACAAATGTCAATCAATCAGCTTACCTGTCTTTTTTCCAAATTTTCAGAACAGGGGTGAATATAAATTGCATTTGTTAGACGTGCATAGATAATTACGCTTCTACTTGCACAGGACTAAAGCCCATTGCAAGTCTGGTCAGTTGTCTGTGTCCTTTGCTATACTCTTTCTGGGCAAACCGGTTTCGATGGTGACCATTGCCAGATGGATTTCCCTATGCATCCTTCAGGTGTACAAAGATAAAAACATGTCTCTTCCAGGTAGGATGAATGCCCATTCTACCAGGTCCTTGACTACATCAGCTGCCTTTTGGTCCAGAGTGTCTTTGGACGATATTTGTTCGGCATCTACTTGGTCCTCCTCTCATACCTTTATTTCTCATTATAAATTGTATGTGATTTCCAGAGGGAGGGCATCCTTTGGCTCTGGAGTGCTCTGAAATATCCTTCCACGAGGGCCACCCTGGGTGTTTTTGTTAGTAGCTAGGGACTCTGTCCGACAGGTTGATGATCAAATGAAGTTAACTACTTCAGATAAAGAAGTTATGTACTCACCATAACGTTCCATCCGAGTAGTTAGACTTCATTTGTCATCAACCGTCCCTCCCTCTTTCCCCTGACCTTCTCTTGGCGCTTTCTGTCTTGGCAGACAGGAGAGGGTGCCTTGTTGCTCTCCTGTTTTTCCACGTTTTTGAAGGTTTTAGGGTCGGTTTCATGTTAGGGGTATAGCAAACTCGATCGGAGGTAAGGAAGGAGATGGAGAGGGGTATTATGGTTAAGGGAAGGAGCTTGGAGCTTGGATCAGATGCTGGTGAAACTGCTGTCTCGGATCCGATCCGGATCAGACAATCCCACAGGTTGATGACAAAGTCTAACTACTCAGATGGAACGTAATGGTGAGTGCATAACTTCTTTATTTTATACAACTGTATTTTCTTCTTAAGTTGCTGCCCCCCCCCCCACTGAACTTCATGTACTGCTGTGTCAGCATTGCAGAGTAATGAAGTGTCCTTGCACTTAAGACTAGTACCGTAGCTTAGGGTGGGAATGTTAGAAGATGCAACTGGTAGTGCTTAGTATTTGTCGATCGGATGTGTGCACAGTACATTAATTTATGTAGCTGCATTACTGCATTCGCACCCTATTGGCAGTGCTGAATATAAATAAATATATGCAGTAATAATTGCCTTTTTTTGTTCTCAACTTCTGGTTGAGGGACTGCCCAAAGTGCCAAGTGACCTATTTAACATGTCTGCATATAAGATAAAGTTTTGAAGGACCCCAGCATTATAGCCATTTTTCTGCTTTGTTTCATACCAGAAATGTAAACTTGGTGTGCAAGTTCTGTCATACTTTTTCCTGCTTTGAGGTATACAGTATTCTGTATTAATAAGGCTTGTGTTGTCCCTTGAACTTGCAAAGATAAGGTTCAGGCCTATTAAGATTTCTGTAGGCTGATTTAATCATAATCTTGGAATCCATTGAAACTATTTTTGAATGAAAAAGGCCTAGAAGTCGAATAATCCTCATAGAATAATAGCCACCTTAGCAGCCTGCTTGTGTTCCTGACCCAGATGGTGATGCTGTTACATTTGTTGTACTTGTTTTTCTTAGTGGGTCTGATGCTCCAGACAGAAACATCTATCCATCTTGCATGCTACCTCTGCTGCTGATGTACTGACTTGCTTGACATTTGCTGAAGATGTGCATGGTTAGTAAGCAGTGCAATGTCTTTAACAGTTCTGCTTTTAGGATGTGTTGCCTTACAGCAGCCCAGCCATGAAGGCCCTGTGCTTATTAAAGGAAGTCATTGAGCAACAATTATATCTTTGCAGGGAACTTCCTGAATCTTTCTTCTGGCAACAAATATGTCTGGCTTTTGTACCAGCTTTATTGAGACTTTGTGCCTTTAGGACTCTCTTCGTGTTCGTTCGCAATTGTAGCGATTTCAACGCACGTTTATGCTTGCTGGGCAGTCTGGTTGAGCCATTCATAATATTACATTCCCTGAAACATCAGGGGGGTTTCTCTTCTATGTTTTATTCCAGCAGTTGTTGCTAAGAGCCATAGTTTTGTCAAAAACATCTGATAATTTACTGTTGAAACACTTCATAGAAACAGCTTTGTGTTGATGATTCCTTCATATTCTTGGAATGAGTATTTGTTGCACCTTTTTTTTAGATTGAATTGATAATGCATATAACGTGCAGGATTTTTCTACTACTTATTTCTTGATGTTATTAAAATTCCTGATCATTCTCACTGACAGCAGCACCTAGCATACTTTACCAGCTTTCTTATGGTACTGCCCTGACTTGCTCCAGGAAAAACATGTCACTCGGTAAGCACTCTTCTTTCAGAGGAAAGATTTTTGTGTTAGTCTTGCACTGCTAGCCCAACCATCAGCCTTCAGTTAGCCCATTCTTTGTCCCATGGGGTGAGAGCAGATGAGGAAATAGTGATCCAAGTTGTCAGGGTTCTCCCCTCCAAACACCTTTATTGAATTGTCACTTGTGACTAAGGCACTTTTGCATTCATAGAAAAGTAAACAAACTATATTAACATAAACATTGCACTTCACATATCTTGCTATATATCATATAACCAAAGTAATATTACATAAATTATTCAATTCCTGCCGTGTTTCTCGTTAAAAAAAAAAAAAAAAAAAACTTCATTAAACCATCACTTAGTACATAGGCAATTGTTTGTGTCTTTCGGCTTTTCCCGGTTAGGGGTCGCCACAGTGGAACTCCGGTCCGCTAATGATTGGCAGTAGAGTTTTACGTGCTAACTTGCCGGGCCTAACGCACAAACTTTAACAAAGGAATGCCCATTCACGCATGTCGCCACACAGAAGACGCTCTAACTGAGAATCGAACGGGCAACGTCTAACTGTGAGGCGACAACGCTACCGCAGCACCACCACCGTAGTACACTTAGTACATAGGCAATCATGCATTTATATAAATGCAAACAAACCACACCAACACAATCCTAGTCGCAAGCATTTTACTTTACAAACCATACTGACATACACCCAGATGCAAACATTATACATAACTTATAATCTACCCAATCTTTCTCACTCAGACATTACATACCTCATTTAAGTCCTGCTACCTTTTAGGCCTCATTCCTCCCTTGTATGTATTGTTCCCACAGTCCCCATTTTTTTCCTGTGTAGTTTGCTCCTACACTTACCTAAAGATTTTAATTCCAGTTGTTGTGTCTCTTTCACTATATTTACTACTTCCAGTATAGTTGGTTTAGATTTTGATTTCCAATTTCTAGTAATTGATTTATTGGCAGCCACCATTATTACACACAGCAAGGCCTTAACATGTCTAGGCAGTTCTGATTCTGTATCATAGCTCAGGAAAAATCATCTACCTCACTAGACCAGTCTACCCACCCACCATCTCCGACAGTGCTTACCACAGGGAATCGTTAAGTCTGTCAACTCACTGCCCTACTAGCAAATATGTTCCCAATTACCTTTCTTCCCCTTAACACCTCCAACATTTACTGTCTACCTGAGGAAAAATTCTAAATATCAGTGCAAACGTTTCTAGGCAAAAATCCTAAATCTTCTAGTTTTGTTGCATATTTGGGAGAGATATATATATCCTCCCATTGTTTCTTTGTGAATTGCTTATCCAGTCTCTCCTCCCAATCCTTTCTAACCTCTGATTGTTTCTTATACTTATCATGCAGTATATTATATGCTCTACTAATTATTCCTGTTTTAATGACCGCTTCTGTTCTGGATTCTGTTAAAAATTCTACCAGTGCTGGTCTTTCATTTTGGACCCCCCCCTATTTCTTTCTGTTTGCTTATACTCTATCAGTCCCTAACAGGGAAGGCAATCTCTAACCTGCAGTCCAAATAAATTCTTTGCGTATTCCCATTCCGTCTCTAGTTATTTGTTCCCAATACCTTGGTTAATTTGCCAGTTTTCTCCAGAAAGTTCTGGCCTCCTCTAGCCTATTGTCTGTATCCCTAATGCAACCACCCCATCAGCAGAATCTCCTTTATCTATTCCCTTGTTGGTTTAGTTCTTAGAATACTCTCTGCTACTTTATGGATATAATATTCTGCTTGATTATTATTCTCCTTAAAAGCCTGCATCCAAAATCCCAGTCTGTCCTTGATTCTTGAGCTTCTCCATGTTTCATCATCATCCCTTTCCACTTTTAATTCTGTTTTTCTGCTTGTGCTATGTATAGGAGTCTTAACTGTGTAGCTCTGAAATACCCCTTCAGATTAGGTAATCCTAATCTACCCTGTTATGCTTTAAGAATCAGTTTATACCACTTGACTCTTGTCTTCCCCTCCCAGATAAAGTCCTTTAGCTCTTTATTAATTGCTACACACAACTTCTCCTCTGGTTGATAAAACTATGCCTGACCTGTGTATAAGTTTAAAGGGACTAAAAATATTTTAACTTGTATCTTGCTGTCCATATCCATATAACAAAGCTTACATTTTCTCAGTTTTTGTATTATCTTTTGTTTAGTCTCTTCCCACATATCCTTAGTTGCCACATCACAATCATTTTTTAATCCCCACTCCTAAATATTTCACTTTATCATGTCCCCATCACTATGGGTATTCCTGAACCAGTTCATGTGTGGGTACATAATTTACCGCTATTGCCTTCGATTTAGCTTCATTAATTTTGTATCCTGAAAAGATCTGAAACTGTCTCAAAATGTTCCACGGCAGTGTAATGTCGTGTTCTAGTTTTGTCAGGTACAAAATATCATCTGCAAGTAAAACCAGATTTTCTTAACTACCATACCAATTATATCCTTGAATTTCTGAGTTCCTTGTTTTCTTTGCAGTTGTTCTAAATATAATGCAAGTAATAAAGGGGAAAGAGGACACCCCAGCCTGGTTCCTCTGCTCAAGCAGAAATTATCAGAGAAGACCTGCACCCAGTAAAATTTTCACCTCCGATTCCTCATAAATTTTCCTAATCAACCTAATATTTTTTTCAGGAAATGCAAATGTGTCTATTGCACTGCTCATAACGTCCCAGCTTAGTCTGTCAAATGCTTTCTCTGCATCAAGACCCACCAACAATGGTGTTTTCTTACATTCTGCTTCCCCCTGGATCATCAACGTTCTGTTAATGTTGTGAAATGTTTGCCTCTCTTCTACAAAACCACATTGATCCATATCTTTCAGTCTTGGCATTACTTTTGCCATTCTTTTAGCCATTATAGACATGGTATTCATAATCGTAGTTTAGAATTGAAATGGGCCTGTGTGAAGCTGAATTTGCTGGATCCTTACCCTCTTTACGTATTACAGCTACCACTGCTTTCTTCCAGGACGGTGGTACTTCTCCTCTTAAGATATTGTTAAATAAAACCTTCCAGATCTTTATCAGTTTTTCCCTCCTAGCTTCCAAACTTTCACAGGCATACCATCTATTCCTGGGGACTTTCCTGTAGATTGGTTATACATCACAATTACCTCATCTCCTCCTATCCTAACTGTTAGTAAGTGAGCCTCATCTACCTCTAACCTTGGCATATTTAATTATTTCATAATCATTTCCACTTGTATCTTTTCTTAATTTTCATATTTCTCTGCTTTATAGAAACTCTTATAAAATTTCCAAAATATTTCTAATACAGCTACAGGATCTCTTGTTACCTTCTTTGTTATAGGCTCCCTAAGCTTGGCAACAGCCCTTTCTACGTTGTTGCCTGAGTTATTATGCTAAAAGTTTTTGTGCTCTAGTGTTATCAAAAAACAGTTGCTTAATAGCAGTCTTTCTAAGCTCATGTATATTATCGAGGTAATCCCTTATTTTTTGCCTAGCATTCTGCAGTTGGTCCTCCTCTTGTTGTTTGAGATTCTCCCTATTCTGCATTGCTTTCACATTTGTCAGTTCCTCTAAATATTTCTTGTTGCTTCTTAACCATGGCTCCCCTTTCTCTTATTTCCACCCTGTTTTTAAACTCCACCTTAATTTTTCCCCAACCCCTGGCTATATTTTCAGAAGAAATTGCTATCTACTCTAACAGCTCCTGAATAATCTCCACTCCCCATTCCTTAAATTGATTTTCTTTTCAACGAGTAGGTGGGAAAACAGCAATATCTCATTTTTATTTCATTACCCTGTGTTTTTATTTTAGCCGTTATTGGCACATGATGTAAAAGTTATTGGGTGGGTATAAAGACCTTCAATTAAATGCTAATGTTCCTGTGAAATGGAAATTCTGTCTAGCCTAGCCAGTTTTTATATCTTGGAGGATTAATATGTAAATTGAGTCCCAACTCCTATTACTGAATTCACATGTTCCTTGCCAAATATTTTCATAAATATCTTCAAAAATCTACACTCCTTTCTTATATTTTCCCTTCTGGGCCCCCAGACACATATTCACTGCAGAAATCAAGTTTCAGTCCCCACCTATAAATAATATTCCTTGCTGAAAACTGATTATTTCTCCCAGAATGTTATGCTCCATTACAGCAATTTTATGTGGAATGTAAATACATGCCAGTATAATCCTCCTTCCTTGACAGTAGCCTCCTAGCACTACAAATCTGCTGTTAACTTTTTTATCTTCTTCTATCACTATTGGAGCTATTATTACAGTTAATATAAGTACTCCTCTTACTCTGCTGAATAACCATCTTGAAAGCCTTTCTTTATCAAATTCACACGAGTTCTTTCTACGTATGTCTCCTGTAACATTGCTGTTTGCACACTACATTTTTTAATATAGTTCACTACTTTGAGGCCATTTGACATTTAAAGAAAGCATCATTTTTAAAAAGTTATTATTCCCACCTTTTATGTATAATACCTTTTTTTTTGTTAACTGTCTAGTTCCAGCTTTTATGTTACATGCATACAGTGGCAGGTTGAACTTTTATCCATTTGTTTCTTATCATATACATTTGAGCCTGTGTCACATCTTATAAAACTTTTTTTTATTGAAAGCCCACAAAACAAAAACAGACCACAGTACCCCCTAAAATCTATTAACTTTTAACACACAAAATTATGTACACTTTCAAATATTGAAGTTTTACCCTCCTAATAGGAACAAAATTCCCAAACTGACAGCCACACTTAACAGACGAGTTAACCTAAAAGAAAGGTCATTCATGCTGAGATGCTTGGTGCAGCTTGTGCTTCTGCTAAGTGCTGATTGGTTTTGTTTTCTCTTTATAGCTCTCCTAGCTGGGAAAACCTCTGAATGCTTTCAGAGAACATTATCTCTTGGTCATTTTCTTTTTTTTCCCCTCTGGAAGTCATTCTTCACCAGACTATTGCCGGTCTCTCCCTCTCTCTCTCTCGTCAAATTGTCTCCATGAAGACCAGCTGCATAATTGTTACTGAGCTTACATGTATTTGCTAGAAAAAAGTCTCATCATATTCATTGTTCTTTTTCATTTACTTGCTGTCTCATAAAACTTAAGAAATCAATCTAAGGTCTTTAATCCAGTCATTTCCACATGCAAGAATGAGGAAAAACACATTAATTTTTCTTTTATCATGCTTTTTAAACAGTTTTTTTATACATTGCAGTTCCCACGTCTTAAAACTGACCAAGAAAAGAGAGAGAAGGGAGAAAGAAAAGAAAAATAAAACAGAAGCACCTGTTAAGTCTCCATTACACTAAACAACTGAAGGAAAAACTTTACTTAATAACATGTAAAGGAAACCACATGCCACAAAATTGGTACTATTTAAGAAAAAAATCTTTTACTTGCCCTTAACTTTCTCCTTCCTCTTGCCCTCTGCAAAACACTTTTCCGAACATTAATGACATGAAGTAGGACATATGCTTTAGAGTCCCTAACAAGTCCAACAGACTCTGAAAAGGGCCAATATTTCCAGATTTTCTTGTTTTGTCATATTTCCCAAATATAATTATTGCATTTTAATCCCATATTAAGTTACTGTTTTAGTACTGTTCATCTCCAAATTCCTGGTTCTTCATTTCCAGCATACTGTCGATTTTTCTAGTCAACTCTCATGCTCCCCTCCTTCTCTCCAACATTTTCCATTGAAAAATTTGAAAAGATTTTACAGGTACAGTTTCTCTGTGGTCTTTAATATCAGAAGAACAAGAAGCAGAATCTCCTCCTATTTCACAGCTTACTTTTGTTGTGTTGGGCAGACTTTTCTCTCTCCGCCTTAGCATGTACGTAATCAAAAATTTTGTCCCTCCAGTGAAGAATACATTGAAGACTGCTTGGTACAGCAGTTTGAATCTCACACATGCATCTGAACATTCCCTGAATAGTGGAATAAATTTGCTTTTCTGTCTGGCGTATAGCGAGTAATCATTCTCCACAAACACTCTGCTATCTTCCACTTTTAGTACTTCGTCCTTCTGCCACCATTTTGTCAGAATCATCTTCTGCTGGTAAGAATGCATCTTTACTATTAAAGATTTAGGTTGCTTTCTCATAGCCACAATTGGAGCATACACAAGATATGTGCCCTCTCAACTAACAACTTCAGCTTTGGAATACTGGTCCATTTTGCGTATTTGTGCTTTCATAAAATTAATGCAGTCAGTGTCTTCATACTTCTCTGGTATAGCTGAAAATCTCATGTTTTTTCTACGTGTTCTTCCTCCATCTAATTCTATTATTTTTTTAAACATCTTTTCCTGAGCAGTTTCAGTTTCAGCCATCCTTTTCTTTATTTCGACCTCTGATTTTTACAACTTTATCATCTGTTTAAATAATCTTCCATGTTTTCCAACTTTTTGTTGTTTGTGGTGATATATTATGTCGGTATTTTGTTTATTTTAACCAGGTCTATATGCAGTTGTCTTATATTTTCCTGTAGATTAGTGAAAGTCATGTCCTGAATGTTGCAGTTCTTTTTGCTGAACAGCTGCAGAACTATCCCCAGTCCGTGTTTCTTCCTCACTTTTTGTAGCTGATTTTTTTCTGTATTTCTCTATTCATGGCATCCAGCCAGTGCATTTACTTGCTAGTTACTGAAATTTACCCATAAACACAAGTCTACTGGCTGCCTCTCCTGAGTTTCTGTTTCCACACTGAGAGAGCTAGAAATAAGCTGTTAGTCAGCTTGCAGTCATCCTGGAAGTCCTGTCAGGGGATTTCTTGTTTTGAGCCCTAACACCTTCACTCACTGAATATCATGCAAACTCACAGATGCAAGGGCATAGGTATGGATGTTCCCAACACATGCTTCATAAAGGCTGTGTTATGAATGCAGCTTGAAAGAGCCAAGTTATTCTCAATTCTTATCTTGAATATGGTACCCCTCTTTACGTATAGATGCTGGTATTGCAAGTGGTGTCAGTTATTCATACCCACCGTAGTGCCTGAACTGCTTACCAATTTCTGGTTATCAGAGTCAGTCAGGGCTTCATCTTTCTGTATTCCATAGTGGTCAGCAGAGAAGAATTCATAGGTTCATAGGTGTGTAATAGGCTAGTGGTCCTGGAGCCTCTACAAGCCTAACCCATAGAAGTGCCCTGGGATTGTGCCGCTGGATGTTGGTTCCCAGTGCCTCTATCAAGTAGAGCCACTGGAGTGATCCCCCAGAGTGAACCATTTCTCATCCAGTCAATAAAATTCCTGTTGAAGAGGGCCAGTGAGGTGCTCATCTTCAGTAAAACTAAGTTTTGTGCAGTGCAGCAAAGAAGTCACTGAGGCTGTTAATCATTGGTGATGTTGACACTAAACTTGATGGCAAGTTAGAGGTGATTGTCATGCTCATCTTAGTATACTTTTCCCATTTTAAGACATTGCATGGTCAGAGGTTTATTCAAGTCATGGCCCATGAAAGCTACAATGTACAAATTAATTTTAGAAAAGCTGACATTTGGGCCAATTCAAAGGCATTGAATGCCTTGTTTTCAAACATGAATGAAACATACAGGTACAGTAAAAATGAGCCAGCAGTGAAGGTAATGGGACGTTATACCATCAAAATCAACTGTATCTGAAATTGCTTTTGAATGGTATAGAATCTGAAGTCCTCCTTGCTCAGCTAAGATGCCTTCTCCAGCAGACTTTTGTACCAGAACTGGAACTACCTTTAACTGATTCATTCATTGCCACTGTACTGCTGAATCACCATTGCTAAAATTAAGTGCTGCTTGGTTTTGGAAAGTCGCACTGTTCAGTATTATGCTTCCAGATAGGAAGAGCATTATAAAGTCAGAGACTTACGCAAGTTATGGAATACTTAGAATCTATAAATGTGAGGAAGTAGCAGGGGAGTAGGAACCCTTGCCCTCCTACGTAAAATCAGATCTGATGTAATTTTTATTAGTTCCTTAACTGATGCAGCTGAGTCAGATCCGAGACTCCTCTATCAGATTTCGTTTGCCATCACATCACTGCAGACTCCAGGTACTTTGGCTCTCGAGCTGTTGGTGAATTCTTATTTAAAATAGTGAGTTCCTGCTTAATTTTTTTATTCCCTATGAAGTCTATTTACGGATTCCTCTTCGTCACCTTCCTGCCTTTTGCATTAATTTTCCTTTGTGGGTGCTAATGATAATTCGTTATTTCTCTATAGTACCATAGCTGGTACTTTGCTATTTTCTATCTTTCTACCTCTTTTTAGGGTATTTTTGACTACCATTGTTGGTAGATTTTCTTTAACTTAAAAAAGTACTACTTTGTTGTTTGTTAGTTCTGTAGCCTTGCTTTCAGTGTGGCGGATGTATTTTTTGAAACCAGTAGATTTATCACCTGTAGGCATAATACCTCACTCAGATGCCTACAGGAAATGTGTACTGCCCATTTAGATACAGATTGCTCCATATGTGCTGGTTTCAACTCCAGTTCGCTCAGATGGGATAAACTTGTATTGAAGAGCCTTCTGCCTTCTTCTTAAGCTGGATTTCACATCCCCTCAAAGAAAACTGACAAAGGGATGCCCGACTTGGCTCACAAGGCGAAAGACTCTCAAAAGAGATCTCCAGATCCCACATTTTCTTCAACTCCTTACACTGAGCCACCTACAAAAGTATCAAAAAGTGGATCCAACCTCTTTTGATCGCTCTGCTTCAAAATCCAAATCTCCTTCGATCCGGTCATCTGTTACCTAACTGGATCTGGTAACATCTTGGCTCCCTTCACCTTTCTTGTAGGAATCTCCCTGCAAACATTCTAGACCTCCATTCATGACCTCTTTGTTCAGGTCTCTCAGGAGTTTGTCTGAGGCTGAAGTGGATAGGGTGGGGAGGAAATTCTTCAGAGTTGAGCTCCAGATGGGGTAATCCCAGCTCAGTCTCCCATCAGATCCATGTGCCTGCCTGTGGCTACTTCCCCTTTGGTTTCTCGTTCGATCTTGACCCAGTGTTTTGGATCCCTCGGACCAGAGATCCCTGGGGATGTCCTGTCTGCATCCAGAGACAATTTGCTCTTCAATTCCGGTCACTTCCTTGAATTGTTCGGCTCTGTGTTTTTTAGAGCTGGAGGACTCTTGGAGTTGAAATGTCAGTACCGGATGCGGGGGACGGACCAGAGTCGACTCCAGAGTTATTGGAGTCATCCTTGCCCCTCAGAGCCTCGGTGCTGTACAACTCTGATCCGACTCCATTCTCGGGTGGAGTGCTTGTAGGATTACAGGACCTTGTGTTCAAAAAATGTTGGCTCTGTTACCATCGGCTTTGGTCTCCTCCAAGTGCTCTGCCTTTGAGATTGTGGAGAGGGCCCTTTTTACCTTGAGAAAGGACATCCCTATCCCCCTTTGATCAGATCAGTTTACCTCCTTTGGGTCAGTGGTCTAAGCCTTGTTCTTCCCATTACACTAGGACAGCAAGCCCATTAAAGTCTCCAATCAGTTCCTCAGGACTCCCCCATCACTTCTGATACCTCACCAGACCATCCAGCTGATGCGGTCCCATAGAAGAGAACATATAAAAGGATACACTTAGATTCCCTTCAGGAATGTCTCACAGAGGGCACTAATTTAATTGAAGGGGAAGGGTACCCCAAATTTCCACCTGCAGTTTTCTCATTTGGAGAAATTCTTGAGCCCTTAAAACAAAGTGGTGATTGGTCTTCCAATACCACTTCTCAAGAGGAGTCAGTGCTCCTGCAGGCTTTCGTGTCTGGCCTGGCTATGTCTTGGGTGGCCCACCGATACCCTCAAAACTTCATTTCTCAACTGGTTTGGAAGGAACTGGATAATGTAGAGCCCATCTCTAAGCCTCCATTCCAGAGACACGATGCACTGGAGCCAAGGGGGTTTCAGTTGATGCCATGGTTTTGGTGGCAGCCCTATAGGAGCTTGCAGAGCTCTTCTGTGTATCCCCCTAACTGGGAGTTTAGGGCCTTCAACAGATTTGGTAAGCACTTTTATGCTTCAGCAGCCTTTGTTTTGTGGTCATTAAATTATCTGGTACATTTTACAAAATTGCAAAGAGATTTGACTAAAGAACTGTCCAAATCTCTTTCTGGATCCATGTCTCCCAAGGACCAAATGGTTTCCTCACAAATGGACTCCCTTCAGTCGATATCTAATGCGTCCATGAGGCTGACTTCCCATGTGGTGGAAGGTACCTCGCCAGCAGCAGATTCAGTCATGTCCATTAGGAGACATGTCTGAATGCTTGTATGCGACTTTGTGGAGCCCTTTAAAGTCTTCATTCATTGATGCTGTGTTTGTTGAATCTTCCTTATTTTGCCCTAAAGTGAGAGATGCACTGTCCAGATGTGCACAAGAAGGAAAGACCTCATCTTCTATTGGGATATGATTTTCTGTCTCTCATAGACACTTTTCCTTGAATCACTGAAGCAGTAGAAAGATGTGGTTCCATAAATCCCAGGGTTTTTTCCAAGACTCACATGGAGATGGTTCTTCCAAGGGCAGTGGGGGGAACTCTAAAGAAATATGCTGCCCCCACAGCAGAGGGAGTCCATAAAACCAGGGTTTCCTGGATTCATTCTCAGGCAAGCCCTGTCAGCTGAAAGGCTGCTTGACTGTTGCCCTCTGGAGGCAGTGGGGGGGGGGTGGCAGCATTTGAGTCTGCATCAAAGAGTCTGGTTATCCATAACAAAAGATTTTTGTCTGCAGGGAATTATATCCAGAGGTTATATATCATACCATTTTCCCAAATTCCTAATACCAGATTAAAGAGAAACCCCATTGTTCCACCCAATCAGAGGGAAGCAGCAGCCTTAGAAATAGAAAAGTTGCTAGAAAAAAAGTCATCCAGAAGGTTCCTTCAGATTTGTGAGGATCCGGGACCTACTCTGTATTCTTTTTAGTGCCAAAGAAGGTAGGGGACTTGAGACTCTCATATCTCAGTAAACTAAACCAGTTTGTGCAATATTCAAGGTTCTAGATGGTCATGGTTCAGTCCATTCTGCCCCTGCTAAGAATGGATGATTGGATGTGCTTGATAGATCTTCAGAATATGTACTGTCGCATCAAAATGAACAGGCACTTGAGAAGTTGTCTGCTTTTCCGGCTAGGAGCCAGTCATTACCAGTTCGGAGGATTGTTCTTTGGTTTCACCAGAGCCTCCCAAGGTGTTCAACAAATGCATGGTAGTGGTAACAGCTCATTTGAGACTGTTGGGATTTTGACTGTTTCCATACCTAGACTGGCTACTAACTGCCACAATCGGGCATCTACTCCTACAGGCAAAGGACTCTGCTCTGGTTGTGTGTCTGTCTAGGCATAGCAGCCAGTTACAGCAAATCACAACTCACACCTCCAGAGAGTTTGATATTCGTAGATGCTCGTCTGGACATAGTTGATCAAACAGCCTTTTTCAGTCCACGAATCCAAACACTCAGATCCCAGGTCAAGAAAGTGATGCCGTATACTTCTCTTCCAGCGGGGAAATTGTCCAAACCTTGGGATTCATGGCAGCAGCTATCACCCTAGTTCCTTTAGCCAGATTTCACATGCAAATTCTGCAGTGGACCCGGTCAGTACAGTGGTCCATTCTTCAGCAACTTTTAACCACCCCAGTCAAGATTTCACAAGTTTGCATAAGATATCTTCGTTGGTTGCTGCTGTCAAATGAAATTTCTTAAGGCTATCCATTTGTTCTCCCCCTGCCCATGGTGACCACAGATGCCTCCCAACTGGTGTGGGTGGGTACTACTTGGGAAGGACAATCTAAAGTACATGGTCTCCAGAAGAGGCCAAGTCCCATATCAGTGTCCTGGAAGTGACAGTAATCCTCCTAGCTTTGCAGGCCTTTCAAGACGCTCACCCCTAAGGGACAACTGCTATTTAGACAGACAAATATGTCCATAGTCTGATACATCAACAAAAAGGGAGGAACCAAATCTTATCCAGTTTGTTGAGAAGAAGTGTGTGTGTGGCAGTGGGTGATCTTTTCTAGATGCTTTCTGATAGCAGCGCAAATACCAGGTAAAGCCAGTGTAATTGTAGGCAAGCTGGGTAGGTTCATTTTTATGCTTCATGAGTGGTTTCTCAATATCAAAGTGTTGGAGAAAATTTTCTGTTGATGGGGCCATCCATGCTGTGACCTGTTAGCTTCTCCCTTCCAACGGGGGAGACACCGAGAGATGCTGTAGTCCATGACTGGCCCACCGGTCTTCTTAATGTTTGCCCCCCCCCCACCCCCCCATTAGCTCTCATCCCCAAATTTCTACAGAAAGCCTACTAGTTGAAGAGCACAGTTATCCTCATTGCACCTTTCTGACTTCGTCAACTATGGTTCCCCTTCCTCTGGCCTCACCTCTTACATCTGCCCTGGATACTGGATCCCAGTCCAGACCTGCTGTCTTACCTGACAGGTATGACTCGTCCCGACATAACAGAACTCAAACTGGACTGCATGGTTTTTCCAGTTCCAGATTGCTATGCAGCCCAGGCTCTCCTCACCTGTCTGTCCTATTTTATCATCTCAAAAAGCTTCTTCTATAAAGATTTACAAAAGTAAATAGAGAAAATTTGTGTTTTGGGCCATAATGAGGATCTGGACCCCCTTTCTGCCATTGCACCAGCTGTACCTGATTTTTTAGCTTCAATTTTCAATGAAGGGGATAGTTTTTTTAATATTAAGGTCTGGTTCATAGGTAGGTACTAGGCTATTAGCCCTAGGGGCCTATATAAGCCTAGCCAAAAAGGTACCCTGGCTTTCGCCACTCAGGAAAATTATTTTCCTGTGACCCTGTCAAGCAGAGCCACAGAAGTGATCCCTGGGGTGAATTTCCTATTTCCCATCCAATCATCAAGATATTTCTTGAAGAGTGCTAATGAGGAGCTCTGTTTGACATAGGTAGTCTGTTCCAGAGTATGGGAAGTCTCTGGGACAGGAATCTATCCCTCCAGCATGTTCTGTTTATTGTGGTGTCAAGGTTTAGGTCCCTAGAACGTGTAGCTCGGAGGGATTGAGATTTCTTTAAGTGGATCATGTCCAACAGCTGTGAGTTTGACATAGCTTTGTATGTTAGGCAGAGATTGCCTCTGAGTAGGCGATATGCGACGGAGTAAAGCTGGAGTTTTTTGAGACTGTCTGTGTAGAGCATCTGCCAGTGATCCTCTTTGTGAGGTATTTCTGTGGCCTTTCCAGTTGTAGATGTCTTGTGAGGTACATACCAAAAGGGGCGTTGTACTCTTTAATAGGTCTAATGAGTTATGAGTAGAGAGGAACCATGACCTCTTTTTTTCTGAATGAGAAACCTTTTGTGATGAGGTGAGCCATGTAGAAGGATTTCCTGACCACTGTGGCAATGTGATTATCCACCTGTGTCCCAAGGTCGCTTATCACACTTTCCAAGTTAAGTAGACTACTACTTATGTGGTAGTTCATGGGTACAAAGTTTTTACCAAGGGGATGACAATACACTTTTTGGCGTTGAGATTCAGGCCATGGCTTTGACACCAGGCATCTGTCTCAGTGAGACCCTTTTGTTATATGTCCACATCAAGTCCACATCATTAGGAATTTTGATTATGGCTCCTAGTTTGCAGTCATCTGCAAACTTTGTTAGCCAAAGACCTTCTGTGTTAGCCTGTACTTCAGAGAAGTAGATACCAAACAGGAGAGGACCCAGGACTGAACCCTGTGGTACTCCACTTGTCACTGGTCTGAAGTCGGATTTGTAGTCTGCTACTCTCACAGTGTGGGTTCTGTCAGTGAGCGAGTTGGCAACCCATCTTGTGACATAGGGATTTATACCTAGTTTAGTGAGCTTATCTATAATTCCAGAGTGGGGGATGGTGTCAAGCCTTGGCGAGATCTAGATAAGCTGTGTGAACCACCTTACCCGCATCTATGGCTTTGGTGACTGCGTCAAAGAAGTCAGTCAGGTTTAGCAGACATGATCTGCCTTTTACAAACACGAACTGGGTAGGGTCCAGAGTTTGGAGATTACCAATGTCTTTGTTTGAGTTCCATGATGATGCATTCCATGGCCTTGAAGACCAGGCTCGTCAGGCTAATGGGGTGGTAATTCCCGGGGTCTGTCATGGCTCCCCCTTTGTGGAGTGGGATAACCATTGTAGTGCGCCATTCAGTGGGCACAAAGCCTGAGGTGAGGCTATGATTGAACATGGTACTTGGGTAGGGTGCCAGTTCATTCTTTAGTTCGTGTAGAACGCAGCCTGGGATATTGTCAGGTCCCATGGATTCTGTGTTCTTGGCTTTGGAGTGTGTGTTTTTTAACCTGTGCAGCCCTGATTATAGGAACTTTGCATTTTTCTGGTATAGAGATGGGCCCTCTAGGTGGTGAGAGGGGGGTAAAGTTAGCACTGAACTTATCTGCCAGCATGTTGGCAATATCAGTTGGTTCTGTATATTTAGTGCTATTGTGCTGTAACTCAGAGAAGATCTGAGTGCTGTCATTGAGATTCTTGACATAGCTATAGAATGCTTTGTGGTTGTCTTTAGAGTCAGTGGCAATTTTATTTTCGTAACTAGCTTTGGAGGATTTTATAAGGAATCTCAGCTTCTTACTGAGGTTGACCAGGGAGTTCCTCCAGTCATGGGATTTTACTTTTTTTTTTTTTTTTTTTTTGCAATAGTTTCTTTCTTCTTTTGTAGAGTTTGTTTATGGCAGAGGACCACCAGATTGGCTTCCTTTTTTTGGAGGATAGCGTCTTGGTTCTGTTAGAGATAGCATGATCCATGCACTCGTGTAAGTGCTTATAAAGTGCATTTGTGTAGGATTCAGCAGTCGTAGCTCTATTGTCCGTCTGCATGGGTGTCATGAAGTTTGCCACTTCTGTCTTAAGAAGTGTGAAGTTGGCTTTGGAGAAGTTTTTTACGGTGGTTTCCCTAATTGGGGGTGGGGGCGGGATTTGGATGTCTAGGGTGATTAGCTTGTTGTCGGATCTGACCAACGAGGAATTGACCTCTGATGTGGAACACTGGTTGCCCCTGTTGGTAATGACCAGGTCTAGGATATTGCTGCCCGTGGTGGGGGTGTGAATAAGTTGATCCAAGGCATTGGAATTTATGAATTCCAGAAAAAGTTGAGCAAAAGAGTTGGTACATGAGTAGTTTTCCCAGTTAATGGTGAGGTAGTTGAAATCACCCATTATTAGGGTGTTGGGTTGTACCCTAATACTATCCAATGTATCAAGAAATGAGGAGTGGGAATCCTGGGGCATGGTGGGGGGTCTGTAGCAAGCTACAATTTGGATTGCGGTCTTGCCCAGAGTTAGTTGCACTTGGATAATCTCGGATGCATTATGCTGTGCAACTAGCCTGGAGGTGTGGATA
Source organism: Protopterus annectens (assembly GCF_019279795.1). Classification (NCBI taxonomy): domain Eukaryota; kingdom Metazoa; phylum Chordata; order Ceratodontiformes; family Protopteridae; genus Protopterus; species Protopterus annectens. The sequence goes on along the minus strand of NC_056743.1, from coordinate 1,172,632,273 downwards.
TCCTTAATGAATATGGACACGCCTCCACCTTTAGTGCTTCGTTCTGGGTTAGGTGGCCGAAAGATGTGGAATCAATTATAGCCTGGTAACACAGGGGTGCTCTCTGGAGCTTTGAACCAGGTCTCTGTCACTGCACAGATGTCGATGTTCTCCATTTTAAGGAGTCCCTCGAGTGAGTGCTTTTTGAGGTTTAGTCTTCTAGCATTGAGTAGCATTACCCTCAAATTTTGCTTGCTTGTACCTGTTACGATGGTGAATTTGTCATTTGAACCTTGCCTAAAAAAGGCACTATAGGGGTGGCAAGAGCCTTGGCCAGTATCTCTGGCAAAGCATTGTGGTCTGTCGATCATGTTGTCCAAGGCAGGCAAATACTGGATCCCCTTAGAATGACACCAGAAGCTTAGCCAATTGTTGAAGTCAGTCATTTTGTCGTTGTACTGTGGTATCATTCTGGGTGATGGCAGGATGCTGTTCAGGGCTAGGGTCATACCTGCCTGGGCTACAAGATTGGAGAGCTCCTCCATGTCTCTTTTCATGTAGTCCAGGGAGGTACGTCTCAGGTCATTCACACCAACACGGACAATGACAGTGTCATATTTGTACTTGTGGAGTGACCTGAGTGCGTGCGTTATGTGGCAGATCCTGGCACCTGACAGGCAGCTGACAGTAACTTTCTCCTTGTTTAGCCTGGTGAGTGGAACATCAGTGTGCCTGACTATAGAGTCACCTATGACTAGAGTGTTGGGTACGTTATGCCTTATGGGCTGTGGTTGAGTGGCACACTGAGTTTGTGGGCTGTGTCTCCTTTGGGTTATGTTGGGGGGTGGAGTTTGCTTGCGTTTCTGCTTTGGATGTCCCTGATGCTTGGGCAGGTTTTTATTGAGAGCCTCTGCGAATGTAGGTGTGTGTTTTGGTGGTGTAGGGTTTGAGGGACTATGTGATGGGTGTGGTGTGGTGCAAGTGTTTACCTTCTCCTCTTGACTGTCTAGTCCACATCTCTCACAGGTTGTAGTGTTGGGTGGTAGAAGGAGAGGGTTGTCTGTGTACATGAGGCAATTGCTGCATTGCCCCAAGATGCCCAGATTCATCAGGTAGACAGGAGAAATCATCGGGAGCGGACTCTTAGACATGCCTGGATAGGTGCTTATTTATTAAGTACTAAAAACTGCTTTCCTCTAGACAGTGAGGAAAGTTGAATGCTGTAGTAATTTGCAGCTTATTTAGTGCTTACAATGAGTTCTGAGCAAGTGCTGAGTTCAAAGAAACAGATTTGAGTGCTGAAACTTGAAAACTGGCTAGTTCTAAGTAACAAATCTAAGCTAGAAAGCTTCCCTCTAACACAGAAAGGCTTGGGGGCTCAGAAGCCTACACACAGTCTAGACCACTTACAGGGAAGGCAGGAAACTAGCTTAAATCTTTTTTTCTTTCCCAGATGCTCTGTTTGTACACTGTAGGAGTGCCTGAAATCAGAATATGATCTCACTGCACTCAGTTGAGCAAATGAGATGAGCCTAGGAGGAGTATCCAAACAAAAATTTACAAGAGGGGCGGGCAGTTTCAAAGCCACCAAGATTAACACCAAAACAAAACCAGGGAGGCTGGGTGGGGAACTAACTGAAAAAACAGTCTCAAAACTTCCAGTTCAGTTAATATTCAATGCAACACAAATAAGTCAATTAAAATGCTGTATTGTTTGAAAAAAGTGCAGATAAAAGGTACTTAAATACTCTTATACGTCCAGTTGAATACACGTAGATCTTAGCCGGCCAAAGCTCAGGTTTTAAGCAGAAAATATTCCAAAATGTACCACTTAAATAGGCAGTAACAGTATATCAATGAATGAGACTACCCCTGACTGCAGTTACTGTCCATGCAGGAATTCTAACAGGCAATAAAATCTAGCAAACACTAACTGAAAAAAAGAGTCAAAACTTCCAGTTCAGTTAATATTCGATGCAACACAAATAAATCAATTAAAATGCTTTATTATTTGGGAAAAGTGCAGATAAAAGGCACTTAAATTCTCTTATACGTCCAGTTGAATACATCTAGATCTTAGCCGGCCAAAGCTCAGGTTTTAAGCAGAAAAATATTCCAAAATGTACCACTTAAATAGGCAGTAACAGTTGGCTGCCATATCAGATTTCTGTCTAAGTGGAAATAGTTCTACCTTAGCTTCTTCTAAATAATGTAAAGCCTTTCTACTGAGACATCCACTAAAGGATCCTACTCCCTTGGGATTGAACTAATTTGCTTCAAACGTGACCCAAAGCCCCTTTGAACCCTCAGCCAGGTCAGATTTAAAATGTTTGTCTTGGAAATCCATTTTTCCAGTTGCTATCACATCAACTAGATGAGTAACCGAACTCCAGGCTTTTGCCACAAAGACAGGGTGCCCTTGTGGACCAATCCATCTTTTTTGCCTAAGGTAGCTTCTGAGTCGAATATTAACCAGGCGAATAGAAAAAAATAAATAAATCAAGCCGACCCAAGGCTACAGACTTCCAACAGCACAATTGACGAACCGGAGATGAAGAGAATGATCCACAGTACAAAGTAACAGTAAAAGAATTTATTGCAGATAAATCCACGTAGTCCAACTGATAGAGGCAAAACAAAACAAAAGTACACAAATGCAGGGTTAAGCACTTTCATCTGTAACCAGACTTCATCAGAACCATGAACAAAAGAATTCTGCCCAATATATACACTAATTTAAAAAGTTGGCGCCAAAAAATTGACAGGGTTGATATCTTCCCTAGTGGTGGGAATTGGAAAGTTAATTTGGCCAAAAGGGAAGCCATTTGGCAGATTAGAACCAATGCCACTTGTTTCCCAGGTATTAATGATTTTATAAGTATTAAGCCATTTTTACAAGTTTGATTTCCAATTATATTCTTATTTCCCTATTTTTATTCAATACCATTTTAGGGTATTTTATCAGTAGATATGTTTATATATATCCATATATTTATTGTTATTTATATTTATTAATCATATTCTATATTTAGGCCTTTTTATTAAATCATGTAATTCACATGTATATATTATCAATATGATATGTGTAACTATATTTTGTTTCACTATTTATGCATACATGCTGGTGATTTTTGTGATAGGTAAGGTTATCCACATTTTTTGCAACAAGTAGTTTTTAGTATTTTTTTGTACTGAGGAAAATGTATGAACCTTTTGGGAAAGGTCTCTTTAAGATTTTTTGGCGCCAACTTTTTAAATTAGTGTATATATTGGGCAGAATTCTTTTGTTCAGGGTTCTGATGAAGTCTGGTTACAGATGAAAGCGCTTAACCCTGCATTTGTGTACTTTTGTTTTGTTTTGCCTCTATCAGTTGGACTCCGTGGATTTATCTGCAATAAATTCTTTTACTGTTACTTTGTACTGTGGATCATTCTCTTCATTTCTGATTCGTCAGTTGTGCTGTTGGAAGTCTGTAGCCTTGGGTCGGCTTGATTTATTTATTTTTTTCTGTTCGCCTGGTTGGTTGCTTTTTACGGAGTTGTTGTCATGGCCAGCCCTCGAGGTGAAACTCCGACTGCACACACTAGTGATGAGATTTCTTCCATCCGGACGGAGCTTTCTACTTTAAAAGATGAAGTAGCACGTCTCATTGGATTGGTCGAGCGTTCCCTTATGCAAGGCAACGCACTGAGTTCCTGTAATGTCAACGAAGTCAACGCACGTTGTTCGGAGATTATACACAACAATTCTAGTCCCAAACCCAGTTGCAATTCTTCTTTGGGTTCTAGTGTGCAGTTTAATATTCCAAATGGACAACAATGTAACACTGGGGAGGTTCGCTCCCCACCCCTGGAAGTGATGGACAAATTTCTGCAAACTTTTGGTTGATAGGCACGACGAGCAGGATTTTACCTTCGACTTTAGTCTCTTTCAAGTCCGAGAAGAGAGTGAAAGATTAGGGGCTCGTTCTAAATGCCCCATGGCTGTAAAAACCTATTCAGGTATATGTCAATCAACGAAATAGACCTTTTCTAAAAACACAGATAAAACTTTGGGTCACCATGATTTGAATTCTTCCCCTATTGCTGGGAACTATATTAAAAACAAAGTGACACGTAAAGCCAATGATCCTGGTGTTTTTTCTGGGAAATTAGACACCTTGGACAATTTTTTGGATGTCAATTTTGACTTTGGGGAAAATAACGATAGAAGGACCCATATGGACACTACCGTGGGTGATAAGGGGGGTATTAAAAACATGATTTTTGATTTTGGTAAGAAGTTGTGCAATATAAAATGTATTAAATTGGATAACGCTTACTTATCTAGATGTGTGTCTTTAAATATTGTTCCCAAGGGGCTTCGATTCTTTAAGTTACCCTTGAAAATAGATTATAATGACAATGTTAAACACACTTTTTACAAGTTATTCGATGGTTTTGGTTTTGAATATATAGGCCAGTTGATGAAAATTAATGATGAAAAACTGTCTAGACTTATTAGTGAAGTTGAGAAACTTAATCATGATATCGCCCATGATTGTTGTTTTCCTGAATGAGTTGATTTATATAATAAGCAATTCACTTCTGCTGAGCAAAAAATTAAGAATATCTATTTTAGGAAATGTAGAAAATTTTCTAGAGATGTGGAAAGTTATAATATTAATAAGGTTTATATTTGGCCCCAAGAGAGGAAAGTTATCGGTAAAACTTTTGGACCAAGTCAAGACAATCGATATATTGACCATGATTCTAATTTTCGGGGGGGGGGGGGGCGATTTTTTCCAGACCCAAAGACACGTCTTTTGTCACACAACAGGAAGTGGTAGATTTGAAACAAAATGTAGACGTAATATCTTGTGGTGCAGGAACAACATCTGAGTCTCTTAATAACAACGATGGCGGTGTCAACAATATTGTTCATTCTTACTCTGGTTTTAATATTTTTAACTATACTGACATAACTATTACCTCTGAAATGTTTCAACTATTTTCTAAAGGTACTAAGTTTGTCCCTACTGGCATGATGAATTTAACCGAAGTGATTAAGGATGTCAAACTTTATTGTAGACGTTTAAACTTGGCCATGCAATTTAGGGATGACACATGTACTCACAATGATTTGTCGGTTGGGGGACCTTCTTTAACCAAAAAGAGTACATATATTCCTGTATCTCATCCTAAGGTAGCTAATTTTGACAAGATGGTTTGTCACGACATTTATAGAATTAATAGTATTAAGAATAGTTTAACTTCTAATGTTGATTCAGATAACCTTTCAAAGGATGAACGTCGTTGTTTGGATTTTTTTCTTTCCAATCACGAACTACATGTCATGAAGCCTGACAGGGGGGGGCGGGGTTGTGCTGTTTAAAAATGTGGACTGTTTAAATGCTATGACTAAAATTGTTATGGATTCCAGAAATTATGAAGTGGTTTCTCTTAATGAAATCCATGTAGGATACAAGAAAATTGACCTTGCCATTGAGGAATATTTGTTGGATAATAGAATTTCCAAAGATATTTATGACTTTCTTAAGGTTGATTTTCCAGTTTTAGCCACTATTTTCGACATCCCCAAAGTCCACAAATGTGTATCTAACCCGCCTTTCAGACCGATTGTATCTGGTAGTAAGTCCAAAACCTTCCCTATTGGTGTGGTTATAGACCGATGGACTAAACCTTTGCACGAAAAGATTCCCCACCTTATTAAAGACTCCTGGTCTTTCTTAGGGAAATTATCCCCCGATTTGTGGAGTAAAGATTTGTTTTTTTTTTGACTATCGACGTTGTCGATTTGTTTTCATGTATCCCGAAGGACACTGGATTGGAGTACTTTGCTAATAGTCTTAGAACTATTTCTAGTTTTACTTGGGATCGTATTTGTGTCCTGGTTGATATGATGTCCTTGGTTTTAGATCATAACTTCATTTTTTTGAAGGAGAATTTTATAGACAAATTAGAGGAGTGGCGATGGGTGCTTCCTGTTCACCCATCTTCGCTAATCTAGTTATGTATGAGTGGGAGAATCAATTTCTCTTTCCCTGCAAACATTTTTCTAATATCTCTTTTTATAGTAGATATCTTGATGATTTGTTCATCTTATGGAAAGGGCCTGTTAGTGAGATTTCAATTTTTATGGATTACATCAATAAAACTACTGATTTTTTGCGTTTCACATACCAATATAACACCAATGGGATTGCCTACTTGGATACTTTTATTAGCCATTCCTCTAATGATTTTGATTCCAGGATATATCGGAAAGACACATTTTCAAACAAATATTTACACTTTTCTAGTGATCACCCCAGGTATACCTTTAAGAACATTTTTAAAGGGCAATGCATCAGAGTTGCCCGTATGTCATCTAATAAGGGCATTATGTTAAAGGAACTTGACTTCATTAAATCAATGTTTTTGGACAGGGGCTACCCCAACAGTATGTTAAATGATGTTATTTCATACGTAAAACGGGAATGGGGTAAAAAATTCTTTCCAATTTTAGGGAAGGGTGACCTTTTTAGGAAAGCTTCTGCGACTTCCTCCATTCAGGGGTCTAGAGTATGTGTTTTGACTTTCTCCCCTTATGTACAACACATAAAAAATATTATTTTTGAATGTTGGAGGTTGTTTCAAGCTGATAATGATTGTGTTAACACTATGGGCAGCCATCCTAATTTTGTGTATAGGACTAGCCCAAATATTAAGGACCTTCTTGAGTTAAGGAAAAAACCTAGATTTACCTTTGGTATGACGAAGAAATGTGGACATTGTGGGCAATGTTCATCTATATTAGAAACCAATGGGGTTAGGTTGGATGATCTTAATAAAGTTTACGTTAAGAGTAAATGTGGTATACATTGCCGTGTGTTCCAAATGTTCTGTGTTTTACATTGGGAAGACCGAGAGGTCTTTCAAAAAGCGTATGTATGAACATTTGTATAAAATAAGAACTGGTGATCAAAAGAATGCTTTAGCCCTGCATATTTCCTTTTATGACAGTATTCATACTTTTAAGTTTTTCATAATTGACAGGGTTGATATCTTCCCTAGTGGTGGGAATTGGAAAGTTAATTTGGCCAAAAGGGAAGCCATTTGGCAGATTAGAACCAATGCCACTTGTTTCCCAGGTATTAATGATTTTATAAGTATTAAGCCATTTTTACACGTTTGATTTCGAATTATATTCTTATTTCCCTATTTTTATTCAATACCATTTTAGGGTATTTTATCAGTAGATATGTTTATATATATATATTCATATATTTATTGTTATTTATATTTATTAATCATATTCTATATTTAGGCCTTTTTATTAAATCATGTAATTCACATGTATATATTATCGATATGATATGTGTAACTATATTAATTTGTTTCACTATGTATGCATACATGCTGGTGATTTTTGTGATAGGTAAGGTTATCCACATTTTTTGCAACAAGTAGTTTTTAGTATTTTTTTGTACTGAGGAAAATGTATGAACTTTTTGGGAAAGGTCTCTTTAAGATTTTTTGGCGCCAACTTTTTAAATTATTGTATATATTGGGCAGAATTCTTTTGTTCAGGGTTCTGATGAAGTCTGGTTACAGATGAAAGCGCTTAACCCTGCATTTGTGTACTTTTGTTTTGTTTTGCCTCTATCAGTTGGACTACGTGGATTTATCTGCAATAAATTCTTTTACTGTTACTTTGTACTGTGGATCATTCTCCATCTCCGGTTCGTCATTTGTGTTGTTGGAAGTCTGTAGCCTTGGGTCGGCTTGATTTATTTATTTTTTTTCTGTTCGCCTGGTTGGTTGCTTTTTACGGAATATTAACCAGGCCATTAACCTCCTAGTTTTTTTTTCCAAATTTGTCAAATAAGGGAGAGTTCATGCTCCATTTTTTGGATGTGCATAGACATCTTTGTTTTTATCTCCATAGAACCAGAAATGTCAGGAACATTGACCAGTTGTTTGTATCCTTTTCACCAAACAGATTAGTTAAATCAGTTTCGAAAGTTGCACTGGCCAAATGGTTAACAGAGTGCATCTTCTTTGCCTGTAGTAAAAAAATAGGATCATCATTGCCCAAAGTCTCCTAGTATTCATTTCACTAGGTCTATGGCAGTCTCCTCAGCTTTTTGGTCAACGTCTTCAATTAGTAACATTTATGCAGCCGCCACTTGGTCTGATGCTGATACCTTTACTCCTCATTACAAATTAAATTTGGTTTCTAGAAAGAGCTCCCTTTGGCTTCACAGTACTCCGGAATATCTTTCCATGAGAACTACCCATGATTCTGCTAGCTGCGGACTGTATTCCAGCAGTTGAGGAATGAATGAAAATGACATCAGAAAAAGTTAAGTCACCATAATGTTACACCTGTGCTGTCCATTTTCATTCTTTCTCAACTTCCCACCCTCCTAACCCCCTTCTTTTGCTCCTGGATAGGCCTGAGAGTTTCAATTTGGTAACTGTTGTTCTTGTTTAAGCTCTAGCTCTTTTTTTTCCTATTTCACTGTCTTCTTAACTTCTATTAAGATATTGTACACCGTCTTCTATGGGCAGCAGAATCAATCTGAGGTATGTTAGGCGGGCAGGGTATTATGGGTTAGGGAGGAGCTCGAGAGTTCGGATCCAAGGATCTGGTAGAAGTGGTGGAGTCATATCCAAGACCCATCAGTTGAAGAATGAAATTGGACAACACAGATGTAATATTATGGTGAGTGCATAACTTTTTTATTGCAGGTTTGCTTTTCCTCCAGAACACTGAATAGCCACGGCCTTCTACCCTTTGATCCACTTATTTAATTTTGTTGCTTAATGGCTGTTATCACAGTTCCAGCATCTGGGTTTTCTCCCTTAAGTAAAATTACATGTTTTGCATCACCTGAATTTACAAGTTTCTTTCATAGTCCAGGTTGATATTTCCAGACATAAAAATTGCATCACTTTAAAACCTCAGAAATCTTAGTATTCCTTAAACCGCCTATCTTAGTGACCCCACTGCTTATGCAGAATCCTTTGCCTCCAAATTCTGTGCACATCTGAATAGCTGCATTTGCATAAAATCCCTAACTTGGATGCCCAGAAGGATTGCATCTTTTGCTTAGGTACAGCTCATTTAAATACAGAGTGTACAATTTGGGCAGGACTTAATTCAAGAGCCATGGATGACAGGCGCGTAGTAAGCTTGTACTTAAAGGTTTGCTTTCCTCTCTCATCTTCCTCTACAGGGGCTCAAACCACCCCATAAGTCTTCAAAAGCTCTTTGTTGGAGCCACCATCAAAAGCTCCGAAATTGTCCTATCCGAGTTCATTAGATCCGAAAAGTCTGACTGTGGACCCTAAGCTTTCAGATCCTAAGCCCTCGGATAATATTGTTATTTCATTCAGTCCGACCACTCAAATTATGGATCCTAAGTCTAGCACTTCTTACATGCTAAGGACTCGCTCACTTGAGTTTCTGATTGAGCTGTCTCCCCTTGGGTCCATTCTCCTTTTATGCAGACACCTAAAAAGCATTTGAGACCTCAGTGAATTACTTCATCTAACAGGTTCTCCAGGAGTCTTTCTAAAGCAGATGTGAATAAGATGATGCAAAAGATCCTCTGAACTCAGTTCCAGATGGGGTTATCTTTGCTGCATATCCCTACTGGATCTGTGAGTCTTCCTTCCACTACTTAGACAGTTTTATCTCCTCCAGTCTATCCTTCGGTTTCAAAGATCCGACTGTTCCGAGAGTTCCAGAGTCTAATCTGAACAGAATTGCTTATTTGACTCTGACAGTATCCCTGACCAGTTCTGTTCCTGTGCCTTCAGATTGGGATGCATCCCATTGCTGAAACGTCAGATCCCTGAGGTTGGGGTCTACTCCGATGATGTCTTATCCATCACTGCTCCTCAGATTCTCAGCACTAATTAGCTCTACTCAGGTTCTCTCCTCGAGGCACTGATCAGGTCAGAGTCATGATTTTGCCCATCTTGGAACATTTGGCCCCTCTGCAGGTGGCCACAGCTACTCTGGGTTCATCTGCCTTTTAGGTTGTGGAAGGGCTCATTTCTCGTTCTAGAGATCTAGTCTCTCATTCTCCCTGCGATCATACCCTTATACCCGCTTTGGTTCCAAGCTCTGATAGCCAGTTCTACTTGGCTTCCAGTCGGTTCCCATGGAAGAACTTCCTGTGTCTTTTGACATCCCCCTGAGGAGGACCACCAGAAGAGAATGTGCAGTCAGTGGCACATAGATTCCCCTTTGGAATCTCTCAGTGAAGATACTGATTTTGAAGGAAGGATCCCCCAGATCACCACCTGATGATATTTCATTTGGAGACATTTTAGAGATCCTTAGACAGTAAGGTGGTTGGTCCACCGACCGTCCTTCTCCAGAAGAGTCCATATTTCTGGAGACTTTGGTGCTAGCCCTTGTATGTCTTGGGTGATTCTCTTGGCTGATGAGCTCATTGACCTAGTCTCTTGCTGGGCATGGAAGGAGACAGGTTTGGTTGAACTTATCCTGCATTGCCCAGACAAGTTTTTAGCCTCGACAAAGGATAAAGCCCATTGGAGTAAAGGAGTCCCTGTCAATGCAGTGGTTGTGACAGCAGACACCAAAAAGGAGCTAGCAGAGCAAAGCTCCTTTGTCCACACCCCTGATAGTGTCTGGGGTGCTCGAGAGATTTGGAAAGCATGTATTTGCTTCAACTACCTGGCACACTTTAAAAGGCTACACAGAGATTTTGCAAAAGAGCTATCAGACTCCCTCTAGGAGTCCATGTCTGCAGAAAACTTCAAAAGATCATCATCTTGGCTAGCCACCGTTTTGACAATTTCCAGCATGTCCATGAGGTTAATCTCTCATGCAGCAGAAGATGCCTCACTGGCATCCGGTTCAGGCATTGCTGTAAGGAGACTTGCTTGGATGCAGTATGCAACTTTCAGGAGCCTTTCAAGTCTTCTTTCATCAATGCTCCTTTTGATGGAACATCCTTGTTTGGCCCTTCTGTGAAAGAAACGCTTACCCGAAGTGAACAAGAAGGAAAGTCCTAGTCTGCTGTAGGAATTAAATATTCTACCTATCAACAAATGTTTTCAAGGAATCTGAGAGGTGGCAAGAAAATGTGATTCCACAAATCCCAGGGACCTTTCCAGGACTTGCACAGAGACAATCCCTTCAGAGGCAGAGGAGGGAGTTTGAATGGAAGACGCTGCCCTTGAGGCAGAGGAGGCCCGCAAAGTCAGGATTCCCGAAATTCCTTTTTGACTAGATCCTTTCAGTGCTCTTGAAATGATGCCTTGACTGCCCACCTCTGGAGGCAGTTGGGGGATGTTTGTCCTTCACCCGAAAGCCTAGGCTGCTGTAACAAAAGATATACTGGGTGTTTAAAATAATATCCAGATGTTATTTCATATCCTTTTCCTAGATTAGAGTTTACAAAAGAAAGAAGTGCCCTGATGTTTCACCCAGTCAGGGGGAAGCAGCAGCACAAGAAGTTCAAAATCTGCTAGACAGGAGTCATCCAGGAGGTCCCACCAGAACAAACAGGATTTGGAACTTACTGTTCTTTTTCGTGCCAAAAAACACAGGAGACCTCTTCTGGATCTAAGCAAATTAAACCAGTTCATGAAGAAATCAAAGTTCCTAATGGTCATGATTCATTCCATTCTACCGTTTCTACACAAGGATGACTGTACGTGCTCCATAGATCTTCAAGATGCGTACATGAAGATAGACAGGCACTCCCAGAGACACTTGTGCTTTCAGCTGGGAGCCAGTCCCTACCAGTTCAGAGCCCTGCCCTTTGGACTCACTACAGCTTTCAGGGTGTTTGCCAAGTGTTTGGCAGTGATGCCAGCTTGTTTACTAAAATGATTCTTTGAGTTTACATATTTAGATGTCTGGCTCTTCACTACCCCAGCCATGCATCTCCTAGAGCAGTCAAGGGACTATTGCTTTTGATTTGTCAGTCAGTAGGTATAATGGTCAGTTTTTACAAATCAAAGCTGATGCCAGTACAGAGTCTGGAGTTCATTGGTGCACATATGAACACAGCTTAAATTGCTTCCTTACCTTATCAATGTATAGGCACACTCAAACCTCAGGTTCATCAAATTCTATTTCATCCTGCTCCTCCTACCCAAACTAATTCTTCAAGCTTTAGGCTCCATGGCAGCGGCAACTATTCCCTTAAGCAAATTATTTTATGTGCGTCCTTCAATGGACTGTAGTTGTTCGATGTTTTTTTTCTTCCACAAACCCTATAATTTCCAGTCAAACTTACTCAAATATGCAAACTCCATATTCACTGGTGGATCCAGTCAGACATTTACTTGGGTTGGCCTTTCATTCTAGATGCCTCCCAACTGGAAAGGGGAGGGGGGCATTTTCTGAGAAGTGAAATCCAAGGCAAGTGGTCCCTTTGAGAGGCCAGTTTGCATTTAAGTTTCTTGGAGATGGGAGCAGTTTTTTTTAGCACTGCAGGCATTCCAAGATGGTCTTCCTCTAGGGACCATTGGGATTCAAACTGACAAATATGCCTGTGGTCTGCTACTTCAATAAACAAGGCAGAACTCTATCTTGCCCCCTTTGCCAAGACAATATGAGGTTGTGGCAGGGGGCAGTCTCCTCCATCTGTTTTCTAGTAGCAATGCACATTCCAGGGAAAATCAACATGCTAGCAGACAAACTCAACAGGTTCATTTTGATGCCACACAAATAGTCTCTCAATCAGTAAGTGGTGGAGAAGATTTTCTGTTGTTGGAGCCAACCATGCTGCAGTCTGTTTGCATCTCCCCACAACTACAAATGTAGCAGGTACTTTGCCCTGATCTTCCCTCAAGCGGAGTAACCGAGCAATGCTCTAGTCCATGCTTGTCCCTTGTTTTACTTAACGCCTATCCCCAGTACCTCTGATCCCAAAATGTTTACAGAAAGCAAGTCAGTTGAGGAGCTTGGTTATACTCCTTGCCCATTTCTCGCCTCACCAGGTGTGGTTCCCCTTCCTTTGGTCTCTTCTTCATTATCCTTCCTGGATATTGGACCCAAGTCCAGACCTTCTGTCACATCCTTCGGTGATGAATCATCCCAATATCCCAGCCCTAAAACTAACCGCTTGGTTTCTCCACTTCCGCTAATAGCCAGACAGCTTAGGCTTTCTTCCCCAGTCCATGGCATACTGTTGTCTTCACAAAAAAGACTCCACCAAAAGGATTTACAAGAGTAGTTGGAAAAGATTTTTGTTTTGGACTTGGGGAAGCAGCATTGACCCTTTTTACTGCCCTTTTCTCTACTCTTCTAGACTTTCTAGTTTTGCTTTTCAAAGAAGGTGCTAGTTTTTCCATGATCAAAGTACACTTGGCAGCTATATCAAATTTTCATGCAGGGGAGCTTTTGTCTGCTTCCCAGTTATGTAAAGCCTTCTTAAAATCACCTTCCTAATTAGACTTCCAATAAAGGATCCATCACATCCCAGGAATTTAACAGTGGTTCTCCAGGTTTTGACTCAAAAACACTTTGAACCTTTAGCAAAAATTAACTTAAAGTATCTGTCTTGGAAAACAGCATTTTTTAGTGGCTATTACTTCCGCTAAAAGGATCTCTGAACTCCAGGTTAATTCATCAAAGATTCTTCACATTGCCTTTCATAAATGCAGGGTTACTTGATGAACCAACCCTTCTTTGTTTGCCTAAAGTGGTTTCTGAATCTAACATTAACCAAGCTATTCATTTACTAGTCTTCTTTCCAAATTTTTCAAAGGAGAATACATACTACATTTTCTGGATGTGCATAGACAGTTATGATGTTCATCGTGTTTCACTGTTGCAGTCATTACAATTGGGTTATCCTGCTGGCAGGCTACCTGCAGTCGGCCTGAATTCCAAAGTCTAGGTCAGGCATCTGTTGCTGTCGCCTCCTCCCTGACGTCAGTTTGCCAGGGGTATAAAAGATGCAGCCGACGCCATTTTCTTCAGTCTTTCTTGCCGCACGGTGCCTGAAGCAAAAGCAGTTTGCAAGTGCCGGTCGGCCGACTCCTGAGATTTTCGTGTTCGAATTTCAGATCCGAAATCTTAATTAAAAGCAAAGTACCCCATTGGGGAGACTTTTTTCTTGCTTCAGACAGATGTCAGAAAAAGTTAATAATTGTATTTCTTGTGGGAAGCAAATTCCTCATAAGGACTTCCATTCTTACTGTACTCCTTGCCTAGGCCCTGATCACGACATTGCTAATTGTCGGTTTTGTGCTAGATTTAACCAATGCACTATTAAGCGTCGGTACGATTTTGAATTTCACTATTTTGGCAGAAGATTTAACTACAAGATGTCGTCGGATAGCCATCGGACTACTGCAATTCAAAAGAAACGAAAAGAAAAAGAAAAGGACAGGCATCTGAGGTCCAAAACTGATGATGAGGCTTCTTCTAAGCCAGTCACCGGTTCTTAGTGAGGCGCTTTCGCAGCCCCTGACGCCCGCTACTTTAGAGCCACAGGCTGCTTCCGACTCCCACGTGGAGCCAACTAGGTCACTGGAAACTCAAGGTATTGGAACCTCGGAAACTATTCCCTCAGATGGGTCCAGAGCCGCTGAGCAGGCATCGGCTTCTGAGGGTGTTTTCAGGCCTACACAGTTATATTTTAAAATGACTTCAGCTTCAAAGGCAAAGACTAAAGCATCTCTAAAGACAAAGAAACAATTGCAACAGCCCCTTGGAAAGGCCTCCATGCCTAGAATACAGATGCTCAACATGGCCTAAGACCTTTGATTACTTTGATCAGGGGTTCCCATCCCCTCCTGATGAGGCCTAGGAAAGAGACAGAATATGACTCTTCAGATCAGGTTTCTATTTCTTCCGATTCCTCTTCTGATCAGGAATACTCTCTTCCTCCCTATGAGGATTCTGATGCTGAAGAATCTATCCCTTCAGACTCTCCTCCTGAGGATTATTCTTTTGGGGAAACTCTGCATGCCATGAGGGAGCATTTCCACTGGGAGAACCAAGATTATTCAGACTCTAAGAAAAGGCTCAGAGACTTCCTTTTACTACCTCAGCACAGGCCCCTTGCTATTCCACCTGTGCTAGACATTTTAGATGATGTATTTTCAGAGTCCAGTTTGACTCCTGACTCTCTACCTCCAGCTCCTGTTAAGCCAGACAGATACTGCAGGGTTCCTGAATCACATAAATTTATTTTTAAGAACCCTGCTGCTGACCCAGAAACTATCTCTCAAGGTCCCAAAGGGGTCAAGGCTTCCACTGCAAAAAACCCTATCCTTCTGACAGGGATTCTAGGGCATTGGACAGATGGGGAAAAAAAGATTTACACTTCTGCTACCTTGGCTATAAGGGCCTTAAATTGTCAATTTCATATGCTCAAATATCAGCAATATATCATGTCACTGCTTAAACAGAAAATGTTGATAAATTCTGAATGTGCAGAAAACAAAGAAATGCAGGATTTATTGCATGCAGCTGAACAAGTGGGAAAGCATACTTTGCAATGTGGTTTTGATTCTCTTGAGGCCTCCTGCAGGGCTGCTGTTACGAGTTCTGTCATTTGGAGGCATACTTTGTTAAAGGAACAGAATCTGCCTGATCATGTTAAAGCAAAATTATTAGATGCTCCATTACAGCACGATACCTTGTTTGGTGTTAAAGCAGAAGAGGTGTTGAAGAAAATGGAGGACAAAGCTAAAGCTATGCAAATAGTCAAGGATTTCTTACAGGTCCAGCCTCCAAGATTTAGCAGGCACTGGCCTACAAAGAATTGGTCCTTTCCAGTGTCCAGACAGGCCACAAAGAGGCAGATACAGACTCCCTAGAAGCAGATTCCAGCCCCAAGGCTCATACAGGTCTAAACAATGGGGTGCTTCTACCTTCAAAAGCAGAGAAGACAAATCACAGCCATACAGGAAACAGTCCTAGTGACTTCCCCCTGCCTGCGCCAAGCACTTACCTTCTGGCAGCACCTTTAGGGGGAAACCTAGCACTTTTTTCTCAAAATTGGCACGTAATAACCCAGGACAAATGGGTCTTGGATATAGTGTCACAAGGTTACAGGTTTCACTTTCACACCTTGCCAAGGGCAAACGGTTTGCCAGACCTGCCAAAAAATCAGTGGGCAGAGGCACAAAAGCAAGTGTCATCCCTCATGGACATGAGGGCCATTCAGCAAGTGCCACAGCAAGAGCAGGGACAAGGATTTTACTCAAGATTGTTCTTGGTGCCCATAAAGGACAAAGCCTCGAGACCAATACTGGACCTGTCTATTCTAAACACATACCTGGATATTCCAAGATTCAAAATGTTGACTCTGCAGCAGCTTCTGCCCATGCTGGGCAAGAAGGCTTGGCTTGTGACTTTAGACCTAAAAGAGGCATACCTGCATGTCCCAATCAGGCAGTCTTGCCGAAGGTACCTCAGTTTCATAGCTGGCTCAATGCACTACCAATTCTCTGCACTCCCCTTTGGCTTATTTACTGTGCCCAGGGTCTTCACAAAATGCCTGGCTCCAGTAATTGCATTTTGCAGACAAAGAGGAATACAAATATATCCTTACTTGGACGACTGCCTTATTCAAGCAGAGAACAAGGACATTCTACTACAGCATCTGGCGTTTGTAAAAAGATTACTAACATGCGTAGGGTACACAGTAAACGAAAAGAAATCAAAACTAGTACCCTCTCGAGATAATATTCCTGGGTGCAAGCTTAAATACAACTGCCCAGATGGCTTATCTCACGCCAGACAAACAAAGGCAACTGACTACTTATTTCAAAATGTTAGCAGCAAAGACCCAGTTATCTGCAAGAAAAATTCTGCAGGCTTTGGGATTCATGGCATCCTGCATTCTGCTAATTCCATATGGAAGACTGCATATGAGGAAACTTCAGTGGTATCTAAAAAGTGTTTGGACTCAACATTGCCACAGCCTGGAAACAATAATTACCCTCATTCCCTGCCTGCAACAGGAGTTTCGATGGTGGGCAAAAGGCTGTCACCACAACAAGGTACAGCCATTCGCTTTACCCAAGGCCAGGCAGATATTAACAACAGATGCATCAGATTATGCCTGGGGGGCCCACATGGGCAGGAAGATGTATTCAGGGGCAAGTGGTCCGCAAGCCAAATGCATCTACATAGCAACCAAAAAGAGATGCTAGCTGTTCAGAATGCCCTAACAGCCTTCAAGGATCTACTTCATCCGGGACAACTACTGATAAAGACGGACAGTACTACAGTCATGTGGTACATAAACAAGCAGGGAGGCACTCAATCCTACCCCCTATGCAGACTAGCCATGAATTTTTGGGATACAGCATTGACTTACCAAGTACATCTGCAGGCACAATTCCTGCTAGGAAAGATAAATACTCTGGCAGACGAACTAAGCAGAAACCTCATGGATCCCCACGAGTGGAAATTGGATCCACAAGTCTTCAGCATGATAACAAAGAATTGAGGATGCCCGGACATAGATCTGTTTGCCTCCCCTCACAACTGCCAACTGAAGAGATTCTGCACAAGGACTTATCACAAGCAAGCATGGAAAGTGGATGCTCTGTCTTTCCGCTGGAAAAACTTAACAGTCTATGCCTTTCCTCTACTGCCTCTCCTCCCCAAGGTACTCCTAAAAGTCAGACAAGAGAAGTCAAAAATTATACTGATTGCCCCAGACTGGCCCCGCCAGCACTGGTACCCAATCCTAAGGAACTTGTCTCAATACCCAGCCTGGACATTACCTCAACTTCCTCACTTACTGTCCCAACACAACAATCTGATCTTGCACAGCCAACTCAAGACCTTAAGTCTGGCAACATGGCGGATAATATAGTCATTCAAAACACATCTCTCTCTAAAGCGGTGATGGATGTTATTTTGGAGGCCAGGAGGCCTAGTACCAGAAAATCTTATGCTGAAAAATGGAAGAGATTCTGTGCTTGGAACCAGGCGCAAGGTGTTGACACGACTGTACCAAATATTCCTCAGATTTTGCAATATTTAACTGAGATGCTGGATAAAGGCCTATCCTTTTCTTCAATTAAGATTCATGCCTCTGCCATTTCAGCTCATTACCATACAGAGCCACCTATTTTTTTTCTCACCCTTTATTAAGGCAGTACCTCAGAGGAGTCAAAAAGTTAAGGCCTCCAAGGAGATCACCAATTCCTGCATGGGACCTCAATTATGTCTTGGAAAAACTCACCCTGCCTCCTTTTGAGCCAGCCTCTTCAGCTGATAAAAATTTTTTATCATGGAAAACAGCTCTACTCGTAGCAATAACCCCTGCAAGACGAGTCACAGAGCTACAGGCACTCATGGCTGTGGAACCTTCTGTCATTTTCCATCCAGATAGGGTTTCTCTGAGGACAAACCCGACATTTATGCCTAAGGTAGTGTCCAGTGTGGCCCTTAACCAAACTATTCATTTGCCTACCTTTTACCCAAATCCACAGAATAAGGGTTGAGAGACTTCTGCATTCTTTGGACATACACAGACAGCTGCGCTTCTACTTGGACAGAACCAAAGCTTTCAGAAAGACTGAGCAATTACTAGTGGCATATGCTGCAGGATCTCAAGGAAAGGCTATCTCAAAGCAGACTATTTCAAAGTGGATAGGCCACTGCATTTGTTTCTGCTATTCACAACATGGCAAATCAGTGCCTAAGGGCATTAGGCCACATTCAACCAGAGCAGCAGCCACTTCAGCAGCCTTCCTCAGAGGAGTACCAACCAAAGACATTTTAGAGGCTGCAACCTGGAGTTCAGTGCACACTTTTTACAAAGCACCATCACTTACCACTTTACTCTATATCCAGGGCAGGCTTTGCCACTGCAGTTCTGCAGGGCCTCATAGCCGCTCTTAATCCTATTTAGCTCTAGCCTCCCAACCTTAGCTTTGGGATTCAACCCAATTGTAATGACTGCAACATTGAAACGTGATGAACATAGTACAGTTGTGTACTTAACCATAAATGTAGATGATGTTCTTCATCTCACATTGCTGCAGTCCTTACACTTGGGTAGTCCGCTGTCCTCGGTCGGCCCGAATATCAAAGTATAAGGCTGACGTCGGTCAGGGCGCATTTGACTGACGTCAGGACGTCAGGGTACAAATGCGCATGACCGACGTCATATCCTCAGTCTTTTTTGCCACATGGTCCGATGCAGAAGCAGCATTGCAAGTGCCGGTTGGCGTTCTGAGATTTTTCGATTTAGAAGTTTCAGACCGAGTTCAAAGTTGGCTAAGTACCCCGTTGGGGAATATTTTAGTTTTTCTTGCCTCAGTCATTTACCGGATGTCAGAAAAAGTCAATAATTGCATTTCTTGTGGGAAACAGATACCGCATAGAGATTATCATACTTTGTGTATTCCTTGCTTAGGGCCTGAGCACGACGTTGTTGGCTGTCGCTCTTGTGCTAGATTTAATAAACGCACTATAAAGAGAAGGTTGGATTGTGCAAGGTTAGTCTTTGGGAAGCGGTGCAACTATAAAATGCCGTCAGATGCTCCGCCCGCTTCTTCGAAGAAGCGCAAGGACAAGGCAGTTAAGCCTAGGCTAGAAGAGCCGCCTGTACCGGACGCCGGTTCTTTAGAGGTGTCGGTGGAGCCGGTGGCTCCACCGGAGGTTTCTTTGTCTTCCCAGGGTGAGACCTTATTATTGCAAGATGTGGCCTCTCAGGAGACAAGTCAGGCTGAGGGGGCTTCTCAGGTTACTATACTCCCCTCCCTTCCTAAGGTGGCTAGGCCCTCTCCTTCTGTTTCAAAGGCTTCTCCCAGGGGCAGGCCAGGTTTAGCTTCAGTTGGTGTTACCCCTAGCTCTTCAGGTACTATGCCCAAGAAGCATATGCTTAAAATGGCAGAAGATTTGATTACTTTGATTAGGCGTTCTATGCCCCCTCCTGATAAGAGACCTAGGGTGGAGCCTGAGCTGGGGGGTTTTGAGCAGGCTTCAGATGTTTCAGAGTCTTCGGCTGAAGACTTGCAGGAGTACTCTCCTTATTCTGATTCTGATGTGGATGATTCTACTCCTTCTGCTACTCCTCCTGAGGATTTTTCTTTTTCAGAAATTCTTCATTCCATGAGGGAGCATTTTAAGTGGGAAGGTCAGGACTTCTCTGATTCCAGGAAAAGGCTTAGGGAATTTCTGTTTTACCCCAGCATAGGCCTTTGGCTATACCTCCTGTTTTGGATGTAGTGGAAGATGTTTTACAGAGGCTTCTCTTAATCCTGATTCTTTGCCTCCTGCTCCTGTTAAGCCGGATAGGTATTACAGGGTGCCTGAAGCTCATAAGTATCTTTTAAGAGTCCTAGGGCAGACCCAGAAACTGTTAGCCAGGGGCCTAAAGGTGTTAAGGCTTCTGTTGTTAAAAATCCGTTCCTGCAGACAAGGAGGCTAGGGCCTTGGATAGATGGGGAAAGAAAGTCTATACTTCTTCTACTCTTGCTATGAGGGCTCTGAATTGCCAGTTTCACATGTTGAAATACCAAAACTATCTCCTTTCACTATTGAAGTCTAAGGTTGATGCTCTGGCAGTAGGTATTGATTGTAAGGAGTTGCAAGATTTAGTGCATGTTTCTGAACAGGTGGGTAAGCATTCTTTGCAATGTGGTTTTGATGCTGTACAGGCCTCGTCTAGGGTGGCTGCCACTGGGTCAGTTCTTCGCAGGCACGCCTGGCTGAGGGATCAGAATTTGTCTGAACATGTTAAAACAAGGATTTTAGATGCTCCTTTACAATCTGACGTGTTGTTTGGTCCTCCTGTTGAGACAGTTTTAAAGAAAATGGAAGACAAAGCTAAGTCTATGCAGACTGTTAAAGATTTTTTGCAGGTCCAGCCTCCAAAGTTTAGTAGAAATTGGCCTACTAAAGGGTGGACGTATCCTTCTTATGATTCCCAGTCTAGGGGTAAATCTAGACGTGGTAAGGGCAGAGCTCAGGGCTCTTTCAGGCCTAGAACAGGGAATTCTCCTGCACAGGCTTCGGGTGAGGGCAGGGGTCAGTCCTTTCGTAAGCAGACCCAATGACCTACCTTTTCAGCTGCCAGAGCCTGCTCGTCTGGCAGCACCTTTGGGAGGAAGGTTGGCACTTTTCAAAGAAAATTGGAGTTTAATTACCCAGGACAGATGGGTATTGGATATCATACACCACGGCTACAGGTTTTATTTCCATACCTTGCCTCCTTTCAAAGGCATGCCAGACGTTCCTCCTCAACAAAGAATAGAGGCTCACAAACAGGTTTCTCTGTTGCTCCAGCTTGGGGCCATACAGCCGGTCCCTCTGCCAGAAGTGGGCCTAGGATTTTAGTCTCGCCTGTTCCTAGTACCAAAGAAGGGGAACACGTGGAGACCAATTTTGGATTTATCTATCCTCAACACTTATCTGGACATTCCCAAGTTCAAAATGTTGACGTTGCAGCAGCTTTTACCTCTGCTGGGCAAAGATCATTGGATGGTAACTTTGGATCTCAAGGAGGCTTACCTTCATGTTCCTATCAGACTCAGTTGCAGAAAGTATCTGCGTTTTCGAGCTGGGACTTCTCACTATCAGTTCTCTGCATTGCCCTTTGGCTTATCTACTGCGCCCAGAGTGTTCAACAAAGTTCTGGCTCCAGTGATAGCTTTCTTCAGACTAAAAGGAATACAGATCTATCCTTATTTGGACGACTGCCTAATTCTGGCTCAAGAAAGGGAAGAGCTTCTTCATCATTTGGAATATGTGATAGCAGTGCTAAGATGCCTAGGGTATTCTGTGAACGAAATAAAGTCCAGTCTAGTACCCTCTCAAGACATGTGCTTTCTGGGTGTGAGACTGAATACAGCATCCCAGATGGCCTTTTTAACCCCGGACAAACAAAAGAGTCTATCCCTTTACTTCCATCAACTATCTCATCAGTCCGGGCTGACTGCAAGGACAGTCCTTCAAGCCTTTAGGGTTCATGGCATCTTGTATTCTGGTGCTTCCCAATGCCAAACTGCATATGAGGAAGCTACAATGGTATCTCAAAAATGTATGGACACAGCACTGCCAGGATCTGGACACTGTCATTCAAATAATACCTTGCATTCAGAAGGAATTTTTGTGGTGGGCTCAGGAATGTCACCTAAACAAGGGACTCTGTGACCCGGCCAGAGGCGAGTCAGATTTTAACGACAGATGCCTCAGACAAAGCTTGGGGAGCTCATCTAAATGGAAAGTGGATACAAAACAAGTGGCCTGTCAGACTACAACATCTACATATCAACATGAAGGAGATGTTAGCAGTCCAGTTTGCATTAATAGCTTTCAGGGAATTCCTTCTTCCAGGACAGGTGTTGATTCTAACAGACAACACAACTGTCATGTGGTACATCAACAAGCAAGGGGGAACACATTCTTATCCTCTATGCAGGCAAGCAATGATTTTGTGGGAGACTGCTCTCAGTTTACAGCTCAATCTTCAGGCAAGGTTTCTGCCAGGAGCACAGAACTCCTTAGCAGATGTGTTGAGCAGACGACTTATGGATCCCCACGAGTGGAAATTGGATCCTCATGTATTTCAGAAATTGACAGTGTCATGGGGAACTCCAGACATAGATCTGTTCGCTTCTCCACTAAACCATCAGCTGCCAAAGTTTTGCACAAAAAGGTTTCATCCCACAGCTTGGAGAGTGGATGCTCTTTCTTTCAGTTGGAGCAATCTTCATGTGTATGCCTTTCCACCTCTGCCTCTCCTCCCAAAGGTACTTCTGAAGGTCAGACAGGACAAGCCAAGGATGATTTTAATAGCTCCAGATTGGCCTCGACAGCACTGGTACCCATTACTAAGAAGTCTGGTATGGAAGCCTCCATGGCCTTTGCCTTCGATTCCACACCTGTTGTCACAGGAGGACAGCCATTTGCTCAATGTCAAGCTTCACTCTCTGCACCTAACAGCCTGGCATATTCTGTTTTGAACCATAGTGGGCCTCCACTTCCTCAGCAAGTTTTGAATGTTATTTTGGAAGCTAGACAGCCTAGTACAAGGAAAGTGTACGCGGATAAATGGAAGAGATTTTTATTTTGGAGTGCAGCGAAAGATTTTGATGTTTCTGGGCCTAATTTGAGTGTGGCTCTTCAATATCTTACTGAGTTACTGGACAAAGGTTTGTCTTTCTCTTCTATTAAGGTTCGTGCTGCAGCAATTTCGGCTCACTATGATTGTGACCCACCATTGTTTTCTCATCCTTTGTTCAAGCAATTTCTTAGAGGGGCAAAGAATATAAGACCCCCACGAAAAGCTCCTGCTCCTGCTTGGGATCTCAATTTTGTGTTGGAGAAACTCACTCTACAACCTTTTGAGCCTGCAGCTACTGCTGTGTTGAAATATTTATCATGGAAGACTGCTTTTTTATTGGCCATTACCTCTGCAAGAAGGGTGTCTGAATTACAGGCCCTTATGGCGGTTGAGCCTTTCTTGATTTTCCATAAGGATAGGGTATCATTACGTACTAATCCTTCCTTTATGCCTAAGGTGGTTTCTAGTGTGGCTTTAAACCAAACTATTCATTTGCCTACTTTTTATGCAAATCCCCAAAATAAAGGGGAAAAGATTTTGCACACTTTAGATGTTCACAGGCAGTTGCGTTATTATTTGGACAGAACTAAAGGGTTCAGGCAGTCTCAGCAGTTGTTTGTTTCTTTTGCTTTGAGTTCTCAGGGCAAGCCTGTGTCAAAACAAACTATTTCTAAGTGGATTGGGTTTTGCATTGCTTTCTGTTATTCCCATCATGGCAAGGAGATTCCAGCTGGGATTAGGCCTCATTCCACTAGGGCTACTGCCACTTCAACAGCTTTTTGAGGGAGTGGCAACCAAGGATATTTTGGAGGCTGCTACTTGGAGTTCTGTGCATACTTTCTCTAGGCATTATCACCTGCCACTTTACTCTAAGTCCAGGGCTGGTTTTGCCACTGCTGTTTTGCAGGGCATTTTGGCGGCTCCTGCTTCCTTGTAGTTAGCCATCCTCCCTTACCTCTGCTTTGGGATTCTACCCAAGTGTAAGGACTGCAGCAATGTGAGATGAAGAACATAGTACAGTTTTGTACCTACCATAAATGTAGATGTTCAAGATCCACATTGCTGCAGTCCAATTTACCTCCCTCCTTCCCTCTGTAGTTAGAGGTGGTTGTGTGGGTTGGGTTGTACATATTGTGTATATTGTATATATTGTACATATAGTTAGTGCAAGGGTGGTTGGTTGGTTGTTTGCTGTCTTTTGGTTTTGACGTTTATTTTTAGGGTCTTCTGACATCTGGGGCAAGAAAAGACTGAGGATATGACGTCGGTCATGCGCATTTGTACCCTGACGCCCTGACTAGGGTTGCCACTCAAATGCCCTTTGCAGGCAAAACATACTTAAAGAAAATATAGGAAATTTTTTCCTAAGATATCATATCACATTTGCCATTTGTTCAGTTTTTTGCAGGACACAACTGACGTCCTGACGTCAGTCAAATGCGCCCTGACCGACGTCAGCCTTATACTTTGATATTCTGGCCGACCGAGGACAGCGGACTACCCAAGTGTAAGGACTGCAGCAATGTGGATCTTCGAACATCTACATTTATGGTAGGTACAAAACTGTACTTTCTAGTGTATTCACTGTTGCAGTCCAGGTTACCCTCCCACCATCCCCCTTATCTTTGCTGGAACTTATCTGTACTTCTCTATTCTGTACAACCTATGTGGTGTATTTGCTTATAGATGAAGGAAAAGTTTACCTTGGTGCATGCATGCTTTATTGACATATTGTTAGCCTTCCCTTTTGGGGGCACCTGACATCTGGGGCAAGAAAAACTGAAGAAAATGGCGTCTGCTCCCTGGCGCACTGACGTCAAGGAGGAAGCGACAGCAACCGACGCCGGACCTAGACTTTGGAATTCAGGACGACTGCAGGTAGTCTGCCAGCAGGATAACCCAGTTGTAATGACTGCAACAGTGAATACACTCGAACATCTACATTTATGGTAAGTACACAACTGTACTATCTGAAGTAGTTAACTTCATTTGATCAGCAACCTGTGGGTATCTGATCCGACCTCAGATCCGAGCCGGCAGCTTTCCAAGCTAAAGATCCGAGCTCTCTGCTCCTCCCCCTTACCCATAATACCTTGCTACCTCCCTCCAGTCCCCAGATCTTGTTTGCCGTGGCTTTTGAAGCATTAGGGAAGAGCTCTTAGCGTTTTAGGTGAGAGGAATTTAGGTGTATTTTTCTCAGATAAATAGTTTTTCGGTGTGTGTGTGTGTGTGTGTGTGTGTGTGTGTGTGTGTGTGTGTGTGTGTGTGTGTGTGTGTACAATAAGCCCTTTTTGTAGTTAAACTGTGTTTTATTAATTTTTTGTGGTAATTTAGTATTCTTTTCCCTTCCCCTTACTGTGTGTCAGGGCATGTGCTTGTGTGTGATGGCCGAGGGCCCTAAGGCCATTTTTTCAAAATGTGCTGAGTGTGGTCATAAGCTGTCCCCAGCGGATGGCCACACTCAGTGCGTTCTTTGCCTGGGGGTAGCCCACTTAACATCGGGCTGCCAGATTTGTGCAGCCTTTAACCCCTGGGCTCTGAGGGACAGGAGGAACAAACTAATCTTGGCGGGACTCTTACCCCCCGGATTCCTCTTCCTCCTCTCCCTCAGTGGCGCCAGTCGCAGCTGCGACTGTTCAACCTTCAGCTCCCCCTCCCCTGGCTGGGACTCTACCTCCCGCTGCTTCCCAGGGAGAGGGGGACTCTTCCAGTAAAGAGAAAAGACATAGAGAGAAGGAGAGGGATAGACACAAGAGTCATAAGTGGCGGGCCGACTCAGTTCCTTCGGCGCCGCCAACTAAATTGACTTGCTCCCATGTGAGGGTTTCCAGGTCTTCCCCTTCTCGGTTCCATTCTCTACGCTTCTCTCCTGAGCCGGAGGAGGAGTCCCGGTCACCTTCGAGGTTGTCTAGGCGGCCTTCCCGGCCCGCCTCGATGACTTCTTCCAGGTCTACCAGGAGTCTGTCTGACGCAGATATGGACCGGATGATGCGTCGATTCCTGCAGGCCCAGATGCAGATGGGAGTGCTCCTGCCTCCCCGCCCCCTCCGGGAGGGAGCTCGGCCCCTTTTTTTGCACCCATTGCTCCTTCTCCGATCCACTATCGGGTTTCGGAGCCATTGGATCTGAGTCGTCTCTGAGTCGGCGCCGATAGTAGTTGCTACTTCGCTGGCCTTACCCTCGAGTTTATCGAGTCATCTTTCGGATCCGAGCTTTCGGGGCCGAGAGCTGAGCTTCGGATCTGCAGGGGTGAGTGTGTCTTCGGCTCTGTTGCTGTCGGAGCACACTTCCCTTTCAGGTCCGATCGCGTCTGCTCCAACACCGGTCCTCATGTCGGAGCCGAGGGGATTACTCTCGGAGCTAGGGGAGAGTGGTTCGCCTTCGACGTGGTAGAGAGGCTGCTGTCGAGGAGTTCAAAGTCCCCGGCCTGTACCACGAATCCTCCCTGCACTCCCTCGCATATGGCCTTGTCTTCCATCGTCCGGCCCCAGGGACAGCCTGTGTCTGCGCCCCAGTTGGTTCCCGTAGAGGAACAGGACCCTGTTGGTGAGCCCTCGGACAGCCCCGCCGAGGAGGTCCCTTACAAACGAAATTGAAAGAGGAGGCACTTGGACTCCCCCGAGTCCCTCACAGAGGACACGGACTTAGAGGAAGGGGAAGGTTCCCCCAGAGGATGTCTCATTTGGAGACATTACGGAGATGCTGCGCATAAGAGGGGGGTGGTCAGCCCAGAAACCTTCCTTGGATGAGTCTGTGTTTCTGGAGGCATTCGACGCAGGCCTGTCTAACTCTTGGGTGTTCCCTCTGGCCGACACCCTGGTAGCCTTGATTACTACCAGGGCTTGGAGGGAGCCAGACACTGTGGAGCCAATCCCTAGGAGACCGGATAAAATTCTTAGTCCCCCTTCTGACAAGCCGGTGTGGAATAAAGGTTCCCCGGTAGATGCCATGGTGGTGGCGGCGACCACCAAGAAGGAACTGGCACAAGAAAGTTCCTCGGTCCGTCTCCTGATAAGGAATCTCGGATGATGGACTGCATTGGAAAGCGGGTGTTTGCTTCAGCCACCTTTTCTATAAGGGCGCTGAATTGTCTGGCACACGTAATTAGTCTTCAGCGTGATCTGATAAAGGAATATGCTGTGTCTCCCCTGAAGTCCATGGCGGCCGAGGATAAACGGACCTTCTTGGCTCGCATGACCACTTTGAAGTCAATATCAAACACTTCTATGCGGCTTCTCTGCCATGCCATGGAGGGGGTGGCTAGGGCCAGCGGAGCAGGGGTAGCCTTATGGCACCACACCTTGCTCCGTCTTTGCGGAACCCTTCATGGCGTCCTTCGCGAATGCTCCCTTTGACAGTTCTACGCTATTCGGCAAAACCGTCCGCGACACGCTACTCCAGAGCGAAAAAGACGGGATGACGCTGTCTGCCATCAGAATCCGCTTCTCTGCTCCTCAAAGATCCTTCTGTAGGAACCAGAGAGGATAAAAGAAGATGTGGTTCCGGAAGTCTCAGCAGTCCGGATGCTTTGTCCTTCAGAGGCAGAGGAGGACAAGGTGGACGCCGACCCAGAGGCAGAGGGGGCGAAGAATTTCGGGTCGAGAGAACCCTTCTCCAACCGACCCGTGCAGCAGCCCTGAGGGGTTGCCCGACTGTCCTTCTCCGGAGGCAGTCAGGGGGCGTTTTTTGGAGCATCTAGCAAGTTGGGAGTCCATTACTACAGATCGCTGGGTGCTCCGAATAATATCCAGAGGTTACTCTATCCCCTTTCTGAATCTTCCCCCGCTAACGAAGCACCTCCCTGATGTTCCACCCAATCAGACGGAGGCTGCAGCTTCAGAAATAAAGAAGTTGCTAGAAAAAAGGGCCATCCAGCACATCCCCCCCCAGAGCAGTCCGGGTTGGGCAATTACTCTAGGTTCTTTTTGGTGCCAAAAAAGACGGGAGACTTAAGGCCAATTCTCGACCTGTCTACTCTGAACCTGTTCATTGCCAAAGAGAAATTCTGGATGGTCAATCTACAGTCTGTTCTCCCCCTCCTGCAGGAGAACAACTGGATGTGCTCCATAGACCTCAAGGATGCATACTACCATATTCTCATGGACAGACGATCCAGAAGGTTTCTCCGCTTTCGGCTAGGGGCCAGTCATTATCAGTTCATGGTTCTTCCGTTCGGCCTCACCACAGCCCCCAGGATGTTCACCAAGGTCATGGCAGTTGTGGCAGCCCACGTGAGACTTCAGGGAATTCAGGTATTCCCATACCTAGACGACTGGCCCCTCACCGCCCCCACCAGGCATCTACTCTGTTCTGCCAGGAATTATTCTTTACTCTTGGCCCATCAGCTAGGCATTACCATGAATTTCAGGAAGTTGTCTCTTCTTCCTGTTAAAGTTCTGGATTTCATAGGGGCCAGGATAAACACGCGTCAGTCCAGGGCCTTTCTGACAATGGACAGGTTACGCACCTTGTCACTCCACATAATAGCACTTCTACAGTCCCCAGCCCCAACCGCGGATTTAGTCCTGAGAACCCTAGGATCTATGGTGGCAGCCATCAGCCTTTCACCTCTTGCTCGATTACACATGAGAGTCCTTCAGTGGACCCTTCAGGTCCAAGTGTCCCTCCTCCTTCACTCACTGGATTCACCGATTCCCCTAAGCAGGGTTTGCAGAAACTCCCTTCTTTGGTGGCTCCATTCCCGGGAACTCCGAGAAGGGAGACAGTTAGTAATGCCTCAACCCCAAACCACGCTGACCATGGACGCTTCTCGCCTCGGGTGGGGGGGCATTGCATGGGCAGAACCGTCCAATGCACGTGGACCCCTGTAGAGACCGTTCTGCATATCAGTGTTCTGGAGATGAGGGCGGTGCTTTTAGCATTGCAAGCCCTTCAAGACCTTCTTCCTCCGGGGACCATTGCAATTCAGATAGACAACATGGCAGTAGTCTGGTACATTAACAAACAGGGAGGAACCAGGTCTTACCCTCTTTGTCGAGAGGCTATGAGAGTTTGGGAATGGGCGATTGTCACCAACCACTTTCTGATAGCAAAGCACATTCCGGGTCGGTCCAGCATACTAGCGGACAAGCTGAGTCGTTCAATCCTCACACCATATGAGTGGTCTCTAAACCCCTTAGTAGTGAAAGAGATCTTCCTCAGATGGGGTCAGCCTTGCTGCGATCTCTTCACGTCTCCTTCAAACACAAAATGCAGCAGGTTTTTCGCTCTAATTCCCCCACCGGGGGAAGAGTCCCAGAGATGCTCTGGTTCATGCTTGGCCACCCGGTCTTCTTTATGCTTATCCTCCTCTTCCGCTAATGACGAAATTTCTGCAAAAAGCTCATCGGTTGTGGAGCAAAATAATCCTCATAACCCCATTCTGGCCTCGCCAGATCTGGTTCCCATACCTGTGGTCTCACATCATAGCCCCTCCTTGGGTCTTAGATCCCATTCCAGATCTGATCTCTCATCCTTCAGGATTGCAAACTCTGAACCTGGACGACCTTAAGCTCACAGCTTGGTTGATCCATTTCCACTAATGGCTAGGACTCCCGGTATCTCATCTTCCGTAAAATCTGTTCTGGTAGCGTGCATAAACCTTCTACCAGGAAGATCTACAAGAGTAAATGGAAGCGTTTTTCCATCTGGGCCACATTGGCAGTTGGACCCTTTTACAGCTCCCATTCCAACAATTCTTGAATTTCTGTCCCAAATTATTCACCAAGGGGCCAGTGCTTCTACTGTTAAGGTTCAGATGGCTGCGATTTCTCATTTCCACATCGGGGACAACCTTGGTACCTTAGCTTCCGCTAAGATATGCAAGACCTTTTTGAAAGGCACTTTCCTGTTAAGACCTCCTGTCAAGAATGTGGTTCCCCCATGGGATTTAACCTTAGTTCTTCAGGCACTAACTGGTCCACCCTTTGAACCTGCAGCTTCCATCGATTTAAAATTCTTATCTTAGAAAACTGCCTTCTTGGTTGCAATTACGTCACCTAGAAGAGTATCTGAACTTCAAGCCCTTTGTACAAACCCCCCGTACCTAGTCTTCCATAAGGACAGAGTTTCTCTCAGGACTAATCCTTCGTTCTTGCCTAAGGTAGTGTCCGAGACCAATATCAAGCAAAACCATCAATTTGCCTGTTTTCTTCCCCAACTTTCGGAACAAAAGGGAATACAGACAGCACTTGTTGGATGTGCATAAATTGCGATTTTACTTGCACAGGACAGCTGCTTCTCGCAAATCGGAGCAGCTTTTTGTGTCTTTCACCAAGCTGTCCTTAGGCAAGCCTATTACGAAAGTTACCTTAGCTAGATGGATATCCCACTGCATCTCACAATCGTATACAGCTTCCAGTCAGTCAGAACCCTTGAGGGTTCATGCTCACTCTACCCGTTCTGTGGCTACCTCTGTGGCTTTTTGGTCAAGGGTTCCCTTAGATGACGTCTACTCAGTGGCTACTTGGGCCTCGTCTCATACCTTCATTTCTCATTTCAAGTTGGATCTGATATTCAGAGGCAGGGCAGCCTTTGGCTCCGCAGTGCTCTGGAATATCCTTCCTTGAGGACCTCCCAGGTTTTGGTAGCTGGGGACTCTGTCCCACAGGTTGCTGATCAAATGAAGTTAACTACTTCAGATAAAGAAGTTATGTACTCACCATAACGTTCCATCTGAGTAGGTAACTTCATTTGTTAGCATCCGACCCCCCCCAACTTCCCCCTAGCCTGTTTTGTGGTCATTTTCATGATGGAATGTTTTTTCCTTCTGTCACGCATCAGGTTAGATTTTTCTCTTGCGAGTATGTTTGACTGTTGTTGGTAGATAATGACAAACCCAATCTGAGGACTGGAGGGGAGGTAGCAAGGTATTATGGGTAAGGGGAGGAGCTGAGAGCTGGGATCTTTAGCTTGGAAAGCTGCCGTCTCAGATCCGAGGTCGGATCTGATACCCACAGGTTGCTGACAAATGAAGTTACCTACTCCGATAGAACGTTATGGTGAGTACATAACTTTTTTTCTAGTTACACAGAACAAAAGAATTCATAAAAACAGCCTAGTTGTTGGTCTACTTTTCACCAAGTCAGCTGGGTTCACCAGTTTCTAAAGTTAAATTGGTTAAATGGGTAACTAATTGCATTTCCCGGATTTGTTCCCAGCAGGGCCTTTCTCTACCAAGCACACCTAAAGCCCATTCAACTTGATTCATTGCCTCTTCATCTGATTTTGGTCAAGAACTTCTGTTGATGATATTTGCACAGCAGCCATGTGGTCCAGTGCTTGTACCTTACAAAACCCATTATAAATTGGACTTAATTTCAAGAAGTAGAGCTACCTTTGGTTCACTGGTTCTCTGGTATATCCTTCCACAAGGTGCACCCAAGATTTACTTAGCTGGTGACTCCGTCTCATTCGTTGAGGAAGAATGAGAGGGATAACATCAAGTTTAAAAGTTATGCACTTACCATAATAAAAGTTATGCACTCACCATAACTACACATCTGTGTTGCTCATTTCCTTTCTTCCTCAAACCCCCACCCCACCCTTTCTGTAATCTTCTGGAGTGACCTGATGTTTTTTTTTTTTGTTGGAGCCTCTAGTTGCTGGTTTGAGCCCTAATCTAATATCTATTTTTCTGTTTCATTATTTAATGAAGGCTTTATGGCCGCAAACTTGATCTGAGGTTTTGGAGTAGACTAGGGCATTTTGGGTAGAGGGAAGAGCTCAAGAGTTTGATCCAAAGTCTGTAGTATGCAGCCGAGTCTGTTCCAAGGATTGGATCCATAACCCATTTGTTGAGGAAGAATGAAAATATACAACACAGATGCCTAGTTATGGTGAGTATATAACTTTTAATTGTCTGTTTTGACCAGTTTGGATTTCCGGATAAAGGTTACAGAATCCTTCTTGACTCTGTCTCACAGGATTGTTTTTGTGATGCCTTATAGCTTCTTCTCTTAAAATTGCTTTTTTAACATTAGACAAGATGGCCCTTATCTGGAATTTTTCCTGAACTTCCCCCAATCAGTCTCAAACATCTGCAGCAGAATTTCTCAAGATCCTAGGATTCATGGCTTCTTTGATTTTCATGAAATCTCTAGCCATATTATATATGAGAAAGATGGTGTTTTTTTTTTTAAACACACAGATCTAGCATTTACATTATTTGAAGTGTTAAATTCCAGTTTTAGGTGTTATCAAAAAATAGTGCAGTAGTGGAGATGACAGATTCAGCTGAACCCATGTTCTACCGTCTCTCCTCAGACCACTAAGTAGTCTGTCACCACAGAAGCATCAGATTTTGCTTGAAGAACAGTTTCCAGAAAGGTAAAAGTGCAAGGCCTCTGATGCATCTGTCAGACAGTCCAAAGCATCTCAACGTAAAAGAGTTGTCTTTGATTCATGGTTTGAAATCTCTGTCACCTTTGGTCCACAGGACCTCTACAAACGATTGCAGACAATACCATAGTCTTGTGGTATATAAACAAGCTGAGAGGTATAAGGTCATACCCTCTTTGCAAGATGGCAGTGACTGTGTGAAAGTTGTCTCTTCAGCTTTCCTCAACCGTCCAAGCATGTTACATTCCATCAGAGCAAAACATAGTATCACACACTCACGAATAGAACTTGAATGGGGGTCTTCCAGGAATTCATCCAGTTGTGGGAAGTGCCTCAGATAATCTTCACTTCCTTTCAAAATGTATGACTGAGTAGCTTTTGTTCCAGGGCCGTTTGCAAGTAAGCCTGGAAAATAGATGCATTTCACTCAGCTAGAAGGGAATGCTCCTTAATGTGTTTCTACCTTTTCACTGATATCAAGCGTAATACTTTAGATTCAAATTAAGATTCAGATGGATACCCCAAAAATCAATGTGGTGACCCCATTTTGGCCCAGGTGAAGTAGGTACTCTATTCTTATGGAATTGGCAAAGGACATTTACCACAAGCTTCTTCACAGACTGGATCTGCTTACACCTCAGGAGGAGTTTGATGCATCCTAGTGTCAATAATTTTCAAATGACTGCTTGCGTAATTCACTTTTGACACTTTTTGGCACTTCATTTCACTAGGATGCACAGCAGGTACTAAAGGAGGCAAGAAAGCGTGCTCCTAAAAATCCTGTACTAGTAGATGGAAGTGATTTTCTACTTGTGCCTAACCAGTGACAAGGAGTCCATCAAGGATTTTGTGCCACTAATGCTCAAATATTTGTGAGTTACTTTCCTCTGGCCTTGCTAATTCCCCTGTAAAGGTTGACCTTGCAGGCTTTTCTATCTGCCCATAGATCTTCCTCTTTCTTCTGTTTGTGGTAAAACAGTTTCTAAAATGAGTTTTGTATCTGAGACCTCCTTGTAAACAAGTTGCTTCTTCTTGGGATCTTAATTTTGTGCTGGAGAAATGGACGGTCATCCTTTGTACCTGCTCATCAGGCTGATGCAAGATTCTTGACTTTGAAAACTGTACTCTGCAATTGTTCTGTCATCTGGAAGAAGAATTATCTGAGTTGCAAGCTCTTGTGGTGGGAGAATCCTGTCTGATTTTCCACAGTGATAGATTCTGTTTAAAAACAAACCCTACATCGGTGCCCAGAGTGGATCCAGAGTTTGCTTTGAATAAAGTCATCAATTTCAGTTACCTGCCCAGTATGTAAAAAAAAAAAAAAAAAAAGATAGAGAGATAGAAGATTCTGCACGCTCTGGATGTGTGAAGACAACTCTAGTTACTATCTTGGCAGAACTAAGCCATTTAGAAAAGCTGATCACCTATTTTTTTTTCTTATCATGGGACAAAAAGGGGTACCCTATGTTTAAGCAGATAATTCCCAAGTGGCTGTCGTCAGTTATTTATTTTTTATTCTCACCATGAGAAAGCTATTCCAGGCACAGTCAAGGCACATTCCACCAGAGCCTTGTCTTCTTCGATGGCGTAATGGAAAGGAGAAGACTCTGGAAGCATTATATAGGCAGCTATATGGTTTTCTCTACATACTTTAAGAAAGCACTAGAAACTGTATTCCTTTTCTGGGTCTGGGTCAGACTCTGTTAGGACTATTCTCCAGGGGCTCCTGGATCCATATTCTTCCTCCTTCCATGTTGGATAGGCTTTGTAATCAACCCATGTATAGTCTTGAGGTCTACCACAGCAGTTGGAATGACGGACATAGTACACTTGAGTAGGCTGCTCTTAAGCATAACAGTACCTGTTTGAATTCCTAGTTGCACCCACCCTCCATCCTCCCTACTTATTTTATAGTTGTAGTTAGGATGTAAAATTTGTTTATAGTTCATATGTTTTGTTGTTATTGGCTGGTTGTTTTAGGATTGTTAGGCTCTTCTGATATTGTATGGGCAAAAAAGTCATGAAGAAAGCTTCAGTCTGCTGATTTCTCAACTTGGGATTAGCCATTCAGTGGTCTGAGTGAAGGAGTTGGAGGAGCCAGAGTTTTTTGAAGCTGGCTGTGCGTTTCCTAGGCAGGAAACAACCTGTATAAACTAATGGCTACTGCAGCAATAAAGAATTCAGACTTTGCTGTTATAGGCAAGTGTAACCTTACACAGCAGTACTTTGCTAGTCTTAAGGGAGGGTGTATGTGAAATCAACAGTTCTTTGATCTGGCGTGTCAGCGACTGTGCTCTAAAGCAAGCTGAAATACATATTTCTGTGCGTGTATTTATTTTTTTTCCTTGCTCACATTTGGCCAGTTAAAAAGTATTCATGGTGGTTAAGGAAGGAGTCTAGGGGTATAACTGTCTGACCCCCTGATGTCATTTTAAGTTTACTGTCATTGACCTAGCTTTGTCAGAGGTGTATGTATGTGTGTGTGTGTGTGTGTGTGTGTGTGTGTGTTAATGGGATCTGTGTGAAAGATTAGTCATTAAATTGTTTTATGTGGACATTTTATGTGAACTTTCACAGGCAAAGTTAATGTATGCCATATAAGAAATAGGCATAATTTGGCTATTATATGCTGTTGTATATGCAAGGGGATGACACGACTATCCTTGATATTTTATGAAAGTGTTGTCAAAAGTACTTGGGTAAACTTATCTTTCATTACATCAGAGTGAAAGCTAATATTTCCAAAGGGAAATTTTCTTGGCTCATAGGATTTATGCTTAACCCCCCCCCCCCCTGCAAAAACAATACACTCTTGCACTAACACAAAAAAATTGAATGCCTTCTGTCTGAAATGATCAACTGATTCTCATTCACATTCATTCATGGTGTATAGTGAATAATTATGGACTCTTGCCCGACTGTGTGTGTGTCTACCTCAGAATGTTACTAGAATTGATGCTGGAGTATGCCAAATTAAAACTTCACATACCCCTAAATAAGTTGAAATAATTTAGGCCAGTGTGGGCATGGGTACCTCTGTACACACATACAAATGTATTGCACATTTATTTATATTTGCCCCCTTTCTTGAGGCACTCGAACACCTTACAGGTATAGGCACCTTTTCTAATTTTTTTTTTGTCACTCCAGCCAAAAATTGTAACCTACTTCTGGTCTGTACTCGACACTGTTCGACCATTTTATGGTTTGCTTAAAAGGAACAGAAATCTAACCTTTGCAAAAGCCAGAAATTAGTCTTTCCAAGGACACTGGTGGATAAAAACACTGGCAGGGTTTAATTTCACCAAGAGAAAGTGGAGTCAGTAACTGCCCTCTTCCAATCCATGTCAGAGAAACTTAGACTAATGGACAGAGAGTTCCTAATCTTGGGACAGATGCTTACCTGTTGTTCTGATGGTGCACCACACAAGACAGAAGTACAGCATTTCCTGAGGAACACATGGGACCAGCAACTCCAAACACTGGACGTTGCTGTCTGTGTTGTTGTGTGTCACACTTGAATTAACATTGTGTGTACATTGAATAGAAGAATAAGGGGTGCTATTCTAACTGCCAAAGTCCAGTTCAGCCAAGACCACTGATGCCTCAGACATAGCCTGGATAATCCACACATTGGAACTCAAAGTGCAGGGCACCTAGAACCCTAGAGAACGAAGTCTGCACATAAGTGTCAAAA
The DNA here is from genome assembly GCF_019279795.1 of Protopterus annectens. Classification (NCBI taxonomy): domain Eukaryota; kingdom Metazoa; phylum Chordata; order Ceratodontiformes; family Protopteridae; genus Protopterus; species Protopterus annectens. Next base: position 1,172,596,234 of record NC_056743.1, on the reverse strand, counting down.
AGATGTGGTGGCCCTCCATGTCCTGAAACCCTTTCAAAAAGGTGTTGATACCAGGAGATCTGAACATAATCTCAGCGTGTGATACTGTGATAGTGGTACAAACAAAAGTGGGGAATGACACATTCTTATCGGCCTTCCAGTCTGGCCATGCAGGCCTGGTACAAAGCCTTGAATTCATGCATATCCTTTAGATTTGCATATATGTCTTCCTAGGAGAATGTAATGGTAGAACATTTAAGTAGGACATCTTTGGACCCATGCAAATGGGTACTGTACAGGGTACATCCTTGGTTCTTACAGTCAGCTGAGATATCCCAAAGATGGGTCTCGCTGCTTCTCCAGGCAGCAGACCATTAAATACATTCTGCTCCAGAGCACCTCCATAAGCTGGTTTGACCAGTGGATACCTTCTCATTGAACTGGGCAGGGCTATTTTTTTAATTTAATTATTTATTTGACATTTGTTGACCGGGATAGTCTGACTGGGTATTGCCCCTTTTCAGTGGAGGCCCGAGGAGTAAGGCTGCGCAGTAGAGCTAAGCAGGAAAGTTACATGGTAAAGTGATGTTGTTGTTGTCTTTTGGCTTTTCCTGGTTAGGGGTCGCCACAGCGTAACTCCGGTCCGCTAATGATTGGCAGTAGATTTTGACGAATGCCAAGGTGCCAGCTCGACGTTCAACCTTCACCGAAGGCATGCTCATTTACGCACGTCTTTCGAACGCCCACCCAACCGCGGGGAGGACATGCAGACTCCACACAGAAGGCACTCCCCGCACTCCAGCAGAGAATCGAATGGGAGAACCTCTTGCTGTGAGGCAACAACGCTAGCGCTGCACCACCACAAAAATTAATCAAATTATCCAACAACAATTAATCAGAATATCCATAACAGTACAAGTAAGAGAGAAAATTAACAGCAAAAGCAGCATTTATACAGTGGAGTAAATTGAGGAAACGGGTAGTAATAAAAAGCTGTCAAAAACATATTTGGACTATTGTCAGTGTACAACTGTACTTTTTCAAGCAGTTTCTGTTGTAGGAGTTCAGTATAAAAGCCTTGTTGGAAGCTAAGACTGCAGGTAGGATTCCAGGACTAAGATGTGAAGGAGCATAGAGAGTATTACAGAATAGGAAGGAAAGGGATGAATGGAGAAAGTAGTGGAGGAGTAAGGGTTGGGTTCAGGTGGGATAGTTAAAATAACAGGTCCAGGTGCTGTTTAGGTAGAGTTTGAGCGTTCTTGTGAATTCACGGACATGGGTAATATTTCTGAGGGTCATGGGAAGCTTGTTCCACTGAATAGTGGGAGAGTAGCTGTATAGATTCTGTCCAGTAGATTTTTTTTAGGTTTGTGAATATTTAAGAAACATTGGTCAAAGCTTCTGAAGGGATTAAGGGTGGTATACAGAGAGACTATTGAGGAGATGCTTGGGCAGGAGGAGGGTTTGTTCAGGATAGAGTGGATGATGAGAAGTTAAGTAAATAAAAGTTGGTTAGGAAACTCTAGCTGAGTGTTTTGAGAGTGTAACAGTAGTGTGATTTAGAAGATAGATTAGCAGCAAATCTAGCAGCTTTGTAGTAGATGGTTTTGAGTTTGGGGAGTAGTGAAGACTGTAAGTTAGTTGGAATTTGCAAGCTGTAGAATAGGTTGGGGAGAAGGTAAGCTTGGGCTAGTGAGAGTCTGGAGTCAGTAGTGAGGAACCTTTTGTTTCTGTACAGTAGGCTAAGCTTCTGGTTGGTTTTATTGATAAAGTGAAGTACGTAGAGGTCAGATTTGAGTTGGTCATCTATGATTGCTCCATTGAGCTTGGTGTGGATTTTAGGAATGATAGTAGTGTTGGTAAGGGAAGAGATGGTAAATGAGGCTTTGAAATGATAAAGGGATTTTGGGAGGAAGAGAAGAGGTTTTGTCTTTTTGGGGTTTAAGTACAAGTTCTTTGTTAGTAAGCCAAGTTTCAGTGAGGTTGAAAGATTTTTGTGTAAGGGTGCGCACATCAAGTGACGTCAGCAATGGAGGTGATTGTGGAATCATCTGCGTGTTCTGTATGAGGGATGATTGGGGACAGGATTTGTATAGCTGGTTAGTGAAGATGGTAAAAAGAAGGTCTAGAATTGAACTTTGTGGGACACCCATTTTGATGGGGAGAAAGAACAGAGAGCCATTTGACGAATTGCTGCCCGTCTGTGAGATAGCTGTTAAACTAAGAGAGTTGCTGAGTAGAAGTTGATTTGGGAAAGTATCAATAGGAGGATGGGGTGGGAGATGGCGTCAAAGGCTTTGGAGAGAGCTAAAAAGAGAGAGGGCATCAGTTTGTGTCTCTGGCTAGGGAGATGGTGTTAGTAAAGGAAGTAATAGCAGTATTGGTGCTATGGTGGTGGCGAAAGCCGTGTTGGGTAGGGATGATTAGGTTTTCTTGAGTGAGGTAGGCCAGTATTTGTTTATGGACACACTGTTCAAGAATTTTAGAGAGGGGCGAATGTATGGCAGTTGGTCGCTAATTAGAGAGTTCTACGGAATTTCTGCCTTTGTGAATAGGTATGGTATGGAATTTTTCCAGTGAGTAGGGACAGTGGATACTCTGAATGATTTATGAGAATGGAGACAGGGTATGCTATAGATTTAGCAGCAGCCTTTAGGAAAAGAGATGGCAACTTATCAGATGATGGGGGGCATGATACAAGTTTGAGGAGGAGATTTTTGATGTAGCTGGGAGGAACTGGGCTTAGTGAGAAGGTGGAGTTTTGTAGTTGGAGGTAGTGAGGGTTTGGTTGGGTTGGAAATCTGCTTTAGTTAACTGATGGTGTCAATGAAGTATGAATTGAAAATGGATGTAGTGTCTTGGGGTGTGTTATTGTGGCAGGGGTTGGAAGTTGAAGGAATCCCTGGGTGGAGAATTTTGTTCATAGTATTCCAGAACTTGTTGGGGTTTCTGGGTTCTGTAGTTTGGGGTGTGTGGTAGAAATTCTTTCTATCATTGTTTGTGCTTTTTGGTCATATTCTGGAGTTCCAGATATTTTTGTTAATTTGTGGGAGATTTGGTCTTAGTCTAGAGTTATAAAATTAAAAAAGAAAAGCACGATGCTAGAACACCAAAAGGTATGTTAGCTCTTTTGTTTACTAAAAATATGTAAACTTCTTCAGACCACTGTAGGGGTGGCGATGACAGACTTCTTGTTGAAAGCAAAGAAGCAAGGTGGCAATTGAGGTTAAACGCCACGCGACCACCTGGACTTAATGAAGGTATTTCCCTCATGTCCATGTTAAAGCAGAGATCTAATAACATTATTTAGCACATTTATTATACTGGGTACAATGTTTATTTTGTATCCGGAACAGGTACACTATGGGGGCGTAATAGTGTTTTGAATAAGTCTGAAACCATAGTTTGGTATTGTTTAAAACTTCAGAAGTTAAAAGTTAATGGTTTTTCAGCTTGGGTATGTTTATTAGCATTGCCTGCTGCTACGTTCTTTCTATATACATGTTTTTTATATATCAATGTTTTTTTAATTCATGAAATAAATTTTTACAGTATTTTTTATATGTTCACTCAAACCTTTTAACCAGTTTTGTTGTTTGTGGAACTTAGTGGATATGTTTAAATTTGGCTATGTATTAAATGCATTGTTAAATGGATTTTTTGATTTGTTTTAGATGAAATGATTTGTACTAAGCACCTTTTTTAAGGGTGGTTCACCTAATGTTGTTTTATGGCTGATGAATGGCTTATCAATTAACTAATTGTTTGTAAAAAAAAATTTTCACTATTTATTTTGTTGTAGTTAGAGGTTTCTTTGACGATGATGAAGCCAATTTCTGGCGAAAGCGCTTAGTCGAAGGAACATTTTGTTGTCAATAAAGCTGGTGTGTTCCAGGTTATTGTTGGGATTATTTCTTTATTTTCCAAGTGTTAGAGCCTATTATTTTTCATAGTAATATTTTGATCTTGCGTATGTGTAGAATAGTATCATGGTGGATGATAAGGACAAACATCCCAAGTCCGGTTTTAAAAAAATGTCCTGACTGTAACCAAAAAATGTCAGTCACTGATGGGCATGTTATCTGTGTATATTGTTTGGGGGCTGTCCACTCACAAGAATCTTGTGCTATCTGCATTCCTTTTCGTCCAGGGTTCTGCTAGAGAGAAAAAGGAAATTAATGGACAGGAGTTTGATAAAACACCCTTTTCAAGAGGCATTGAGTGACCAGGATGTTGCAAGTAAATGTTCTAAGTTTTCCAAGACATCTGTCGAATCTAAGGACTCCAAACATTGAAAAAAACTTTAAAAATCTGATAAGTCTGCGACATCAGCTCCACAGGTTTCAGAGCAGACCGTCTTTTCTTTTTGGAGCCAGCCCACAGCCTTGGAGCCGGTATCCGAAGTACCTCAGTCACCATTACTCTAGTTGGCACCATCTGTTCATTCATCTAGGTTGTCTGTCAGCCTTTCAGATTTGGATATGGATCGATTGGTGCAGAAGCTTCTACGGGCACCAGGCCTTGCTAAATTGTTGGCTCCGACCCAAGCTGCTTCAGAGCTGAAGACTACTAATACTGTTTTGTCTACTTCTCCTTTGAGCCATACCGGTCCTTCGGAGCTTGAAGAATCAGACCTGTTGATCATGGAGCCTTTGTGGCTGAAGCCTGTTCCAGTGTCCTCGGCTCCATCCACTCTGACATCCTTGGCGCTGACCGAGGATTCTAGGGGCTGACACTCTCCAGTCAGATCCAGAGAGGATAGTCGAACCGACTTGTCGGTGCTGACTGTCCTTCTCGGGGCTTTGGCTTGTATGAGCTCGGCTCCTACCTCCGGCTTGGAGCCCACTGCCTCAGTGCAGGAGGATTTGCCGTTTCCCTCAGATCCGTTGACTCCTTCCCATCGGAGCAGTGGTGCCTTCGATGCCATGAGGAGAGTTTTGTCTCCCAAGACATCTTAGACTTCAGGCCTTGCTTCTTCATCCTCTAAAGCGCCTGTGTCTGCTTCTGCTTCCATGATCCAGGCTAAGCGTAGTGACCGAGAGCCCCAGGTAGCCCCACAGGGTGGCCCCTGCTCTTCCGAGACCTCTCCAGAAGCCTCCACTGAGGAAGCTCCTAGGAAGAAATTGTGCTAGAGGAGACACTTGGACTCCCCACAGGAGTCTTTAACATCTGATACTGACGTGGATGAGTCAAAAGGGTCCCCACGGTCCCCCTCTGAGGATATCTCCTTTGCTGGGATACTTAAGATCCGTAAGCAGAGGGATGATTGGCAGTCCAAAAACTCTACTGAGGATGAGTCAGTTCTCCTGAAGGCTTTTGGGTCTCAACCCTCCACCTCTTGGGTGTCTCCGCCATTCAATGAGCTCAAGCAACTGGTTTCTCGAAGGGCGTGGGAGTCACTGGATTCTAGGGAGCCTGTCCCTAGGAGGCTTGACAAATTTATATCAGCCCCACTAGACAAAACATTCTTAGCCAAAGGAGTTCTTGTTGATGCCATGGTGGTGGCAGCGGCTACCAAAAAGGAAATGCCTGAGACTTCCTCGTCTATCCATCCTTCTAATAGAGTGTAGGATTATGGATAGATATGGGAAACGCATGTTCAGTTCAGCGACCTTTGTTCTCCATTCACTGAACTACTTAACCCATTTTACTAGGTTGCAAAGAGATCCCCTTAAGGAGTTGGGAGATGCTCTTCAGGGTACAGTAGCTGCAGGAGCATCTGATAAAGTTGCTGCCCAGCTTTCTACCCTAAATTCTATTGTCAACTCATCCATGCATCTCATAATTTATGCAGCTGATGGAACGAGTAGGGCAAGCAGGTACAGGAATCGCTTTTAGAAGACATTCCTCGATGCGCTTGTGTTCCTTCACGGAGCCCTTTAAGTCATCCTTCATGAACACTCCCTGTGATGGCTCATCCCTTTTTGGGCCTAAAGTGAAGGAAACCTTGACTTGGTGTGAACAGGAGGGAAAGACTCTGTCTGACATCGGAGTCCGTTTTTCCACCCCTACCCGACCTTATCCCAAAGATCAAAAGGGAGGGAAAATGTGGTTCCGGAAAGCCCAAGGAGCTTTTCAGGACACACGTGGTGAATCCCCCTCCAAGGGCAGAGGAGGGGGTAATAGTGGAAGACGCCGCTCTCACGGCAGAGGGGGTCCGCAACACCAGGGTGACAAAGATCACTTCTCTGGGCAGCCCTACCAGTGCTCCTGAAAGGAGGCCTGACTGTCCTGCTCTGGAGGCAGTCGGAGGTTGCTTATCTTTGTACCCAAATGCCTGGCTAAAAATAACGAAGGACAGCTGGGGGTGCAAAGCATCATTTCCAGAGGGTACTTCATACCATTCACCACACCCCCACCGACCATAAGGAGAATCCCGGACGTTCCACCCAGTTGCAGGGAACAGGCAACTGTAGTGGTCCGAAAGTTACTAGAAAAAAGTCATCCAGCCAGTCCCAGCTTACCAAACAGGATCCGAAACTTAGTCAAGATTCTTTTTGGTTCCAAAGAACACAAGGGACTGGAGACCCATTTTGGACCTCAGCAGACTCGGCCAATATGTAAAGAAAGAGAATATTTTCATCGTGTTTCACTGCTGCAGTCATTACACTTGGGTTATCCTGCCGTCAGGTGGTCCCGCAGTCGGCCAGAGTTCCAAAGTCTTGGTCCGGCATCGGTTGCTGTCACTTCTTCCCTGACATCAGTGCGCCAGGGGTATATAAGATGCAACCAACCCCATTTTCTCCAGTCTTTCTTGCCACGCGGTGCCCGAAGTAAAAGCAGTTCGCAAGTGCCGGTCGGCTGACTTCTGAGATTTTCAATTCGAATTTCAGAACCGAAGTCTTCAATAAAGCTAAGTACCCAGTTGGGGAAACTTTTTCTTGCCTCAGACCGATGTCAGTAAAAGTTAATAATTGTATTTCTTGTGGGAAGCAAATACCTCATAAGGATTTTCATTCTTACTGTTTTCCATGCCTAGGCCCAGACCACAACGTCACTAGTTGTCGGTTTTGTGCTAGATTTAACAAGCGCACTATTAAACGTCGGTTTGACTTTGCTCGCCATTACTTTGGCCGAAGGTTCAATTATATCATGCCGTCGGAACTGACGACCGGAATACACAAAAAACGCAAAAACAAGGATAAGGACAGGCATCCGAGGCCCAAAACTGACAGTGAAGCCTCTTCTAGGCCAGTCGCCAGTTCTCAGTGAGGTGCTTTCGCAGCCCCTGACACCCGCTACCTCAGAGCCACAGGCCGCCTCCGACTCCCATGTGGAGATGTCTAGGCATCTGGATACTCAAGGTATTGGGTCTGCGGAAACTAACCCTTTAGATGGGTCCTTAGCCGCTGAGCAGGCATCGGCTTCTGAGGGTGTTTTCAGACCTTCACAGCTTACCATCAAAATTACAGCAAAGTCTAAAACTCCATTAAAGACAAAGAAGCAAGTACAGCATTCACCTGGACAGGCCTTCATGCCTAAAAAACAGATGCTCAAAATGGCCGAAGACTTAATTACTCTGATCAGGGGTTCCCATCCCCCTCCTGATAAAAGGCCTAGGCAGGATACAGACTATGATTCCTCTGACCAGGTTTCCATTTCTTCTGATTCCACTTCAGACCAGGGATACTCTTTACCCCCCTATGAGGAGAATCAATTCCTTCAGCCTCTCCTCCTGAGGATTACTCTTTTGGGGAAACTTTACATGCCATGAGGGAGCATTTCCACTGGGAGGGCCAGGATTACTCAGAATCCAAGAAAAGGCTCATAGACTTTCTTTTGTTGCCTCAGCACAGGCCCCTTGCTATTCATGCCATTGTTAGATATTGTGGATGATGTGTTCTCTGAATCCAGTTTAAATCCTGATTCTTTGCCCCCTGCTCCAGTCAAGCCCGACAGGTATTAGAGTCCCTGACTCTCACAAATTTCTTTATAAAAAACCCTGTTGCTGACCCAGAAACCATTTCCCAGAGTCCCAAAGGGGTAAAGGCTTCCACGGCTAAAACTCCAGTTCCCTCTGACAGGGATTCTAGAGCATTAGACAGATGGGGGAAGAAAGTTTACACCTCTGCGACTTTAGCAGTGAGAGTTTTAAATTGCCACTTTCACATGCTTAAATACCAACAATATGTAATGTCCCTGTTAAAACAGAAAATGCTTACAAGTTCGGAACATCCTGACTATAAGGAAATGCGGGATTTATTGCATGCCGCTGAACAAGTGGGAAAACATACTCTGCAATGTGGTTTTGATTCATTAGAGGCTTCCTGTAGAGCAGCATTTACAAGATCTGTGATTCGAAGGCATGCTTGGTTAAAAGAACAAGGTTTACCTGATCATGTTAAGGCAAAATTATTGGATGCACCTTTACAGCAGGATGTTTTATTTGGTGTTAAGGCAGAAGATGTATTAAAGAAAATGGAGGATAAGGCAAAATCTATGCAAACAGTGAAGGATTTCTTACAGGTACAGCCACCTCGATTTAGCAGAAATTGTCCTTCAAAAAATTGGTCTTTCCAGTGTCAGACAGACCACAAAGAGGCAGATACAGATGCCTAAGAGGCAGATCTCAGCCCCAGGGCTCTTATAGACCACGACAGTGGGGTGCTTTAACCCCAAAAGGAGGGGAAGACAAGTCACAACCTTATAGGAAACCGTCCCAATGACTTCCCCCTTCAAATGCCAAGCACTTACTTTTGGCAGCTCCCTTAGGGGGAAAACTAGCACTTTTTTCACAAAATTGGCATATAATCACCCAAGACAAATGGGTTCTGAATATTGTGTCTCAAGGTTACAGGTTCCACTTTCACACTTTACCAAGGCTAAAAGGAATGCCAGACCTACCACAAAATCAATGGGCAGAGGCTCAAAAACAAATTGCAGCCCGCAAGGATATGAGAGCTATTCAAAAAGTACCACAACAGGAACAAGGACAAGGATTTTACTCAAGACTTTTCCTGGTCCCCGGAAAGGACAACGCCTGGGGACCCATACTGGACCTTTCTACTCTAAATACTTACCTGGATGTTCCGAAATTCAAAATGTTGACACTTCAGCAGCTTCTTACCATGCTGGGCAAGAAGGCTTGGCTTGTTACTTTGGACCTCAAAGAGGCATACCTGCATGTCCCTATCTGACAAAATTGCAGAAGATACCTCAGATTCATAGCTGGTTCAATGCATTACCAATTCTCTGCGCTGCCCTTTGGCTTATCTACTGCGCTCAGGGTCTTTACAAAATGCCTGGCACCAGTAATTGCGTTTTGCAGACAAAAAGGAATTCAAATATATCCATACTTGGGCGACTGCCTTATTCAAGCAGAGAGCAAGGACATTCTTCTAAAGCATCTGGCATTTGTAAAAAGATTGTTAATTTGCCTAGGGTACACAGTAAACGAAAATAAGTCAAAACTAGTGCCCTCACAAGAGATAATATTCCTGGGTGCCAGCTTAAATACAATGGCCCAGATGGCTTATCTCACGCCAGACAAACAAGGACAACTGACTCAGTATTTTCAGTTGATGGCAACAAAAACCCAACTCCTTGCAAGAAAAAATCTGCAGGCCTTGGGGTTCATGGCATCCTGCATACTACTAATACCATATGCCAGACTGCATATGAGGAAATTACAGTGGTACCTAAAAAGTGTTTGGACTCAACACTGTCACAGTTTGGAAGCAGTAATACCACTTATTCCCTGCCTACAACAGGAGTTTTGATGGTGGGCACAGGCATGTCACCTCAACAAGGGTCAGCCTTTCACTCTACCCACAGCCAGGCAGACACTAACAAACAGATGCCTCGGACTACGCCTGGGGAGCACAGGTGGCAGGAAAATGTATTCAGGGCAAGTGGACCGCAGACCAAATGCATCTTCATATTAATCAATAAGAGTTGCTAGCTGCACAAAATGCCCTAACAGCTTTCAAGGACCTTCTGCATCCAGGACAACTATTACTAAAGACAGACAACACCACAGTTATGTGGTACATAAACAGGCAAGGGGGCACTTATTCTTATCCCCTCTGCAGACAAGCCATGACCTTGTGGAACAGAGCTATAACCTATCAAGTTCATCTGCAAGCACAATTCCTGCCAGGAAAGAAAAATACTCTGGCAGACGACTTAAGCAGAAACATCATGGATCCTCACAAGTGGAAATTAAATCCACAAGTATTCAGCATGATAACACAAAAATAGGGGAGCCCCAACATAGATCTTTTTCCTCCCCAATGAATTGCCACCTACAGAAATTATGCCCAAGGACTTAACACACACAAACAAGGAAAGTGGATGCCCTCTCGTTCAGCTGGAAAAACTTACAAGTCTATGCCTTCCCACCACTGCCTCTCCTTTCAAAGGTAGTCCTAAAAGCCAGACAAAAAAAGCCAAAAATGATCCTGATCGCCCCAGACTGGCCATGCCAGCACTGGTACCCAATATTGAAGAACTTAGCTCAAGGTCCACCATGGATTTTACCTCAAATTCTGCATCTTCTGACTCAAAACAATCAGATCCTGCACAGCCAGCTCAAAACCTTAAACCTGGCTGCATGGCAGATTACTTAGTCAAGCAGACAACACCTCTCTCTAAAGCTGTTATGGATGTCATTTGGAGGCCAGGAGCCCTAGCACCAGGAAATCCTATTCATAAAAGTAGAAGAGATTCTGTGCCTGGAACCAGGCTCAAAGCTTTGACCCTCTTGTCCTAAATATTCCTCAGATATTACAATATTTAACTGAGGTGCTGGACAAAGGCCTGTCCTTCTCATCCATCAAGATACACGCCTTTGCCTTCTCGGCTCATTACAACACAGGTCCTATTTTCTCTCATCCATTGCTAAAGCATTACTTCAGAGGGGCTAAAATCATAAGACCACCCCAGAGAGCACCAATACCAACTTGGGACCTCAATTTCATCTTGGAAAAACTAACTTTACCTCCTTTTGAGCCAGCAAATGCAGCAGAATTAAAATGTGTCATGGAAAACTGCTCTGCTTCTGGCAATAACCTCAGCACGAAGAGTCTCAGAGTTGCAGGCACTAATGGCAGTGGAACCTTTTATCATTTTTCACCAAGACAGGGTTTCTCCAAGAACAAACCCTTCATTTATGCCAAAGGTGGTATCCATTGTGGCTGTTAACCAAACTATTCACTTGCCAACTTTTTATCCAAATCCCCAGAATAAAGGGGAGAGACTCAGGCATTCATTGGACATACACAGACAGTTACGTTTCTACTTGGACAAAACAAAAGCTTTCAGGAAAACTGCTGCAGGATCACAGGGAAAGGCTATTTCAAAGCAGACCATTTCAAAGTGGATTTGACACTGTATCCGGTTCTGCTACACACAGCATGAGAAAACTATACCTAGCAAAATTAGGCCACATTCCAACAGCCACTTCAACTGCTTACCTTAGAGGAGTACCTACCAAAGATATCTTGGAAGCTGCAACTTGGAGTTCAGTGCACACCTTTACCAAACATTATCACCTGCCTCTTTATTCTAAATCCAGAGCTGGTTTTGCCACTGCATTGCTGCAGGGCCTCTTAGCCACCCCAAATCCTCTATAGAACCAGCCACCCTACCTCAGCTTTGGGATTCAACCCAAGTGTAATGACTGCAGCAGTGAAACACGATGAACATAGTACAGTTTTGTACCTACCATAAATGTAGATGTTAGAGTGTATTCACTGCTGCAGTCCAGATTACCCTCCTTCCATTCCTTCTTTCTTAGCTGGGACTTATCCATTCCTTTCTACCCTATACTACCTATGCGGAGTATTTGCTGGTAACTTAAGATGTTAAGTTGTCTATCTCGCCTTCATTCTTGCTGGATGGGTTCGGAGCCGACCTCGGCTCCGACTTGGCCACTCTAAAAGCTCGAGAGTTGGTTCCACCGGCTCGAGGCTCCCCTTATATCCCACAATGCTAGGCGAGAGTTACCTCAGATCTCGTTTGCCGCTACAGCTTCGAGGTTGGTTGCTTCTACCGGTTCCTGGTGAGTTTTAGCTTTTTCTGTTAAAAGTTACTCTTTTTCCCCCTTTTTCAGTTTAATTCTTCTTAAATTAGTATAGTTCATAGAACTTTATCCCCGACCCTAATTTTTCCCGTTTCTTGTTTAAAAGAACCTTTGGTTCTTCCCTTGGGCCTTAGGCCTTCTCTTCCCTAAGGGAGTGTTTGTGTAGTTTACTATAATTTGCTACTGTTTGTTGTACTTTATTTTTTAGTATCTTTACTAAAATTGTTATTCTGACAGGGTATAACTGGTGTGTTTGAGTGTGTGTTTGTGTTCACCAGTTAGGCTATGTCAAAGAAGCAAAGGTCTCCGGATTCAAGAAGTGTGATGCGTGCTGTCAGAAAATGTCTCTGACAGACGCTCACACTTCTTGTGTCTATTGTCTGGGGCCTTTGCACCTGCAGGACTCCTGTGCTGTTTGCCATGGCTTCAGCCCCAGGGTCCTGCAGGAAAGAAAAAACAAGCTAATTCTGAGAGGCTTGTTGAAGCCTAAGGATTCCCTGTCTGTCTCAACAGGGAAGCCCTCTAAGGCATCGAGGTCTTCGGCTCCGGCTTCTGAGCCGAGACCTCAGGTTGTTCAACCTTTGCCTTTATCGGCTCCGGCTGGAGCCGATAAGACTCAGTCCACAGTTTCTGTGGCTCCTCGGCCGGAGCCGAGGTTATCGAGGTACCCGTGTCGGCTCCGACAAGATCTTGAGCCGACAACCAGAAAGAGGTCTAGGTCACCTTCTCTTGGCTCCGTTCATTCGGCTCCAGGATCTCCCCTGCTGTCTGAACGGAGCCAAAGGTCTCATTCCTCTAGGTCATCGAGGCTTTCCGATCATGACCTTCAGAGGGTGGTGAGTCGACTACTTAAGTCCGAGGCACTAGCCCAGATGCTTCAGAGCCCGACTCATCAGTCGGTGCCTGCCCCGTCCATCAACTTTTCCTCCTTCGACTCTTTTGAGTTCGGAGCCGGGTCGTCGGAACCGAGACTGTGGTCACCGGAGCCGAGACAATTGTCTCCGGCGCCGTCGACGGCTCCGTTTTCTTCCATGGAGGAATCTCGGCGCCGGACTTCCCTCGTCGGCTCCGAGGGGGTGAGTGGCATCGGACCCTTGTCTGACCCCTCTCCTCTCGGTGCTTGGCGCTGGTGAGTTCGGCTCCGACATCGCTTCGAGCCATCACTGTCGGTGCCGAGGGGGTCCTTAGCTCCTCGGAGCGGGGACCTCTGGCTCTGCCTGACAGGGGTGCTTTCGAGGTCATGCGGAGTGTGTTAGAGCCTGGCTCTACACCACAGTCGGCTCCGTCAGCCCCTCCTTCTATGCTGCCTCAGGGTAAGTCGACTCACTCCCTCATCCCGGACCGCAGAGAGCCAGCTCCTCAGGAGCCCCCTTTGGGGATCTCATCCTCTTCCGAGGCCTCTCCTGATTTGGCAGAAGAGCCCCCTCGGAAGAGGAAGTGCAAGAGGAAACACATTGACTCACCTGAGTCTATCACATCGGACACAGATCTGGATGATTCTGAGGGTTCCCCACGTTCCCCTTCTGAAGATGTCTCTTTTGCAGACATTCTGGAGATCCTTAAACAGAGGGGAAATTGGCCAGCCCTCAACCCTTCGGAGGACGAATCTGTGTATCTTGAGGCGTTTGGCTCTCGTCCTTCCACCTCCTGGGTGTCCCCCCCCTTCGACCCCCTCATGCAGGTGGTAGCTAAGAAGGCATGGACGGCTCCTGATTCAGTGGACCCCACTCCCAGGAGACCCTCCAAATTCATCACAGCTCCATCAGACAAGCAATTTTTATCGAAAGGAGTTTCTGTGGATGCTATGGTGGTAGCTGCCGCCACAAAGAAGGAATTGGCTGATCCTTCAGTGCCTGTCCATCCACCTAACAAGGAATCTAGGTCCATGGACAGGTACGGGAAGCGGATGTTCTCCTCAGCGACATTTACCATGCGTTCGCTGAATTACCTGTGCCATTTCACTCGCCTTCAAAGGGACTTGGTCAAGGAAGCGAGTGAAATGTTGAAGGACCCTACTGCTGCGGGTTTCCAAGAGAAAATGAACACGCAGCTGGCTATCCTTAATTCCATTTCCAACTCCTCCATGCGCCTCCTCTCTTATGCGGCCGATGGAGCGAGCAGAGCCGCAGGGACAGGGGTAGCCTTACGTAGGCACGCCTGGATGCGGCTATGCAACGTTATGAACCTTTCAAGACGTCTTTCACGAACTCCCTTTTGATGGATCATCTCTTTTGGTCCTCAAGTGAAAGAAACCCTGACTAGGTGCGAGACTGATGGCAAGACCCTTTCTGCCGCCGGAGTCCGTTTCGACTCCTTCTAGGCCTTACCCCAAAGGCCAGAAGGGTGGAAAGATGTGGTTCCGTAAACAATCTCAAGGGACTTCGCCTGACGACAGAGTCGGTTCCTCGCCAGAGGCAGAGGGGAACAACAATGGTAGACGCCGCCCTAGAGGCAGAGGGGTCCGCAGAACCAGGGCAATCGAGAAACTTCCTCCGATAAGCCCTTTCAGCATCCCTGAGGTGTTGCCCGACTGCCCATCTTCGAGGCAGTCGGGGAAGATTGTCACTGTACCCAGAAGCCTGGCTATCCTTGACACAAGACAAATGGGTACAGTCCATCATTTCGAAGGTTATTCTATCCCCTTTCTTCGTTTTCCAAATCAGTCAAAAAATCCCTTCCAGATGTTCCACCCGCTCAAAGGGATATAGCAGCTTTGGAAATTTCAAAACTGCTTGCAAAAGAGCTATTCAGCCAGTGTCAGCAGACCAACAAGGATCCGGAATCTACTCAAGGTTCTTTTTAGTTCCAAAGAAAACAGGGGACTGGAGACCAATTTTGGATCTCAGTATCTTGAACAGATCGGTCAAGAAAACAAGATTTCGGATGGTCACGCTGCAATCCATTCTTCCCTATTGGGAAAAGGAAACTGGATGTGCTCTATAGACCTTCAGGACGCGTACTATCACATAAAAATGAACAGATGCTCCAGAAGATTCCTCCGCTTCAGGCTGGGAACCAGTCATTTTCAATTCAGGGCCCTGCCCTTTGGTCTCACCACTGCCCCGGTGTTTACCAAATGCATGGCAGTGGTAGCTTCTCACCTGAGACGACAAGGATTCCAGGTGTTTCCATATTTGGACGACTGGCTCCTCACAGCTCCCACCAAGCATCTCCTTCTGATGGCCAGAGATTACACTTTTCGCGTCTGTCAAAAATTGGGTATCTCAATAAATTGCGAAAAGTCTGTTTTGTCGCCTTGTCGTACTATTACCTACATAGGCGCAAATTTAGATACTGTAAACATGTCTGCAACACTAACGAACCAAAGGATATCAGACATTCAAAAATTGGTGTCACTACTTCTCAACAACAACAGAGCCAAAGCCAGGTTAGTTCTAAAGGTGTTGGGAATTATGGCAGGCCATACCTCTCCTCCCATTGGCCAGATACCACATGCGGATCCTTCAGTGGATGCTCTTTTCTCAATGGTCATACCAGGAACTTCCAATGTCTCACACCATTATGATCACGCAAGCGTGCAAAAAGCATCTCATGTGGTGGATGTCTTCCCCCCAGCTCCTGTTGGGGAGACCATTTGTTCCACCTCCTCCGGTTGCTACTCTGACAACGGATGCCTCCCTGATTGGGTGGGGGGGGCATTATCAGGGCAGGACAGTCCAGGGCACATGGCAACCAAACGAATGCCACTTGCACATAAATGTTCTGGAGATGAGAGCAGTGCTTTTAGCGTTGCAAGCCCTTCAAGACTCTCTTCCCTTGGGAACGATTGCAATCCAGACGGACAATATGTCTGTAGTGTGGTACATCAACAAACAAGGCGGAACCAGATCATACCCCCTGTGTCGAGAAGCACACAGACTGTGGCAATGGGCGATTTCTTCACAGCGTTTTCTGATAGCAACGCACATCCCCGGGAAGTCCAATCACATTGCGGACAAGTTGAGCAGAGCTATTCTTATGCCTCACGAGTGGTCTCTGAAAGACTCTGTAGTGAGAGATATTTCTCAAGTGGGGTCAGCCTTGCTGCGATCTTTTTGCTACTCCCCAAAACAGCAAGTGCAGAGAATACTTCACTCTATTCCCTTTACCAGGCCAACCCAGCAGGGACGCACTAGTCCAAGTTTGGCCCCGGGGACTTCTGTATGCATTTCCTCCTTTCCGTCTGATCTCTCAAGTAATACAGAAAGCTATCGCTCAGAAGGCCTCATTGATCCTCATTGCGCCTTACTGGCCTCGACAAGTGTGGTTCCCCTTTCTACATCGATTTCTTTTGAGCGACCGTGGAACCTGGACCTAGTTCCAGATCTTTTGATCCATCAGTCGGGTCAGCTTCATCGCTCCTCCCCTCTCTGAACCTCACTGCTTGGTTCCTCCACTTCCAACAGTAGCCAGGCTTCCTCAATTATCTCACTCTGTTCGAGATATTTTGATAGCTTCCCATAAATCTTCCACTCGAAAGATTTATTTGAGTAAGTGGAAACGCTTCTCATATTGGGCACAAGGAAAGGACATAGATCCTTTCACCGCTTCCATCCAACTAGTCCTTGATTTTCTTGCTGAACTCTTCCATGCAGGTTCATCTCCATCTACTCTTAAGGTTCAATTGGCGGCTATTTCTAATTTCCATGTGGGTATTTCTGAATCTGCCCTAATGTCCCACAAACTCTGCAAAGCCTTTTTGAAAGGAGTTTTTCTTCTCAGACCTCCTGTCAGAAATCCTCCTTCTCCTTGGGACCTAAATTTAGTTCTTGCTTCTTTGATTCTTTCCCCTTTCGAACCTGCAGCTTCATGTTCCTTAAAGCTATTATCATGGAAAACTCTTTTTCTGGTGGCTATCACATCAGCTAGAAGAATTTCAGAACTTCAAGCACTCTGTTGTCGTTCTCCTTACCTTGTGTTCCATAAGGACAGAGTTTCCTTACGAACTAACCCGTCCTTTTTGCCTAAGGTGGTTTCAACATCAAATCTAAACCAATGCATTGACCTCCCTGTTTTTTCCCGGAGTATTCAAATAGGTCTGAACAGAAATTACACTACCTGGATGTTCATCGTCAATTAAGGTACTACTTGGACAGGACGAAACTATTCAGAAAATCTGATCAGCTGTTTGTCTCCTATCGGAAAGCAGAAAGGGACTTCCAGTTTCAAAGGTATCTTTATCCAGATGGCTAACATCCCTGATTACCCTTGTTTATGAAATTAGACACCAAGAACTGCCTAATAAACCTAAAGCCCATTCCACCAGAGCTTTGGCTACTTCTCTAGCTTTCCAAGACAGACTGCCTATTGACACCATTTGTGCAGCGGCTACTTGGGCTACTCCTCACACTTTTATTTCCCATTATAAGTTGGATTTAGCTTCTAGGCATAGAGCTAATTTTGGTTCCACTGTTCTCAGGAGTCTGTTCCGTTAGGCCACCCGGGACAAGGTGCTAGGACGCGTCCCATCCAGCAAGAATGAAGGCGAGATAGACAACTTAACATATAGAAGTTATGTTCTTACCATAACGTTCCATGTTAGTTGTCTTCTTCGCCTTCTTCTTAGGCCCCACCCTCCTTCCCCCTGGCCTGGACAGACCTAGAGGAGTTGTGATCGTGACCTCTCTTTCTACCACCTCTTTCTTAGTCATATGCTATCATGCATATTTCTTGTTTCAGGATATAGGTCACCCCCTTTCTTCCTGCTGTTAGAGGTGGATTCTGTTTCACTGTTATACTGTTTTTTGGTATAAGCTGGGTTAGCTTACAAACGAGATCTGAGGTAACTCTCGCCTAGCATTGTGGGATATAAGGGGAGCCTCGAGCCGGTGGAACCAACTCTCGAGCTTTTAGAGTGGCCGAGTCGGAGCCGAGGTCGGCTCCGAACCCATCCAGCAAGAAGAAGGCGAGAAGAAGACAACTAACATGGAACGTTATGGTAAGAACATAACTTCTATTTTCTTCTCAGACCTCCTGTCAGAAATCCTCCTTCTCCTTGGGACCTAAATTTAGTTCTTGCTTCTTTGATTCTTTCCCCTTTCGAACCTGCAGCTTCATGTTCCTTAAAGCTATTATCATGGAAAACTCTTTTTCTGGTGGCTATCACATCAGCTAGAAGAATTTCAGAACTTCAAGCACTCTGTTGTCGTTCTCCTTACCTTGTGTTCCATAAGGACAGAGTTTCCTTACGAACTAACCCGTCCTTTTTGCCTAAGGTGGTTTCAACATCAAATCTAAACCAATGCATTGACCTCCTGTTTTTTCCCGGAGTATTCAAATAGGTCTGAACAGAAATTACACTACCTGGATGTTCATCGTCAATTAAGGTACTACTTGGACAGGACGAAACTATTCAGAAAATCTGATCAGCTGTTTGTCTCCTATCACGGAAAGCAGAAAGGGACTTCCAGTTTCAAAGGTATCTTTATCCAGATGGCTAACATCTCTGATTACCCTTGTTTATGAAATTAGACACCAAGAACTGCCTAATAAACCTAAAGCCCATTCCACCAGAGCTTTGGCTACTTCTCTAGCTTTCCAAGACAGACTGCCTATTGACACCATTTGTGCAGCGGCTACTTGGGCTACTCCTCACACTTTTATTTCCCATTATAAGTTGGATTTAGCTTCTAGGCATAGAGCTAATTTTGGTTCCACTGTTCTCAGGAGTCTGTTCCATTAGGCCACCGGGACAAGGTGCTAGGACGGCGTCCCATCCAGCAAGAATGAAGGCAGATAGACAACTTAACATATAGAAGTTATGTTCTTACCATAACGTTCCATGTTAGTTGTCTTCTTCTCGCCTTCTTCTAAGCCCCACCCTCCTTCCCCTGGCCTGGACAGACCTAGAGGAGTTGTGATCGTGACCTCTCTTTCTACCACCTCTTTCTTAGTCATATGCTATTATGCATATTTCTTGTTTCAGGATATAGGTCACCCTTTTCTTCCTGCTGTTAGAGGTGGATTCTGTTTCACTGTTATACTGTTTTTTGGTATAAGCTGGGTTAGCTTACAAACGAGATCTGAGGTAACTCTCGCCTAGCATTGTGGGATATAAGGGGAGCCTCGAGCCGGTGGAACCAACTCTCGAGCTTTTAGAGTGGCCGAGTCGGAGCCGAGGTCGGCTCCGAACCCATCCAGCAAGAAGAAGGCGAGAAGAAGACAACTAACATGGAACGTTATGGTAAGAACATAACTTCTATTTTTTGATTTTATTTTTTATGTATGTTTTATTAGCAATATGTATTGCCTACCTATTTGGGGGCACCTGACATCTGGGGCAAGAAAAACTGAAGAAAATGGCTTTGGCTGCATCTTGTATACCCCTGGCGCACTGACATCAGGGAAGAAGCGACCGTAACCTACGCCAGACCAAGACTTTGGAACTCTGGCTGACTGCAGGATCGCCTGACGGCAGGATAACCCAAGTGTAATGACTGCAGCATTGAATACACTCGAACATCTACATTTATGGTAGGTACAAAACTATACTTTCCGGATGATCACACTTCAGCCTATACTTCCTTTTTTAGGGACAGACAATTGGATGTGCTTACTAGATCTCAAGGATACGTACTACCACATAAAGTTGGCCAGGCCATCCAGAGATCCCCTGCATTTCTGGCTAGAAGCCAGTCATTATCAGTTTCGAGCCCTGCCCTTTGGTCTCACTACAGCCCCCAGGTTGTTCAAATGCATGGCAGTGGTCACGGCTCACCTGAGGCGTCTTGGATTCCAGGTCTTTCTGTACCTAGATGATTGGCTCCTTATCACCACCATCAGGCAAGGGAGTACACTCTGTCACTCTGCAATCATCTAGACATTACAGCCAATTCAGAAAAGTCTGCCTTGTCGCCATAACAGCGTATCATTTTTATCGGGGCAGAGCTAGACACCTCAACCACCACTCTAAGGCTACCAATGGAAAGAGTCTGTCTTCTTCGTCAGCATGTCAGCACATTGGTATTAAAAGACAGAGCACCAGCTTCAGAAGTTCTGAAAGTATTGGTATGATGGCAGCAGCAATCCTAGCCATACCATTAGCAAGAATGCATATGCAGATTCTTCAGTGGCTGTTGTTCACTCAATGGTCTTATCAGGAACTACCCAAGGACCACACAATATTGATTACAAGCTCTTGCAAGGAAGACCTCCAATGGTGGTTGACGTCTCCATGTCACCGTAGGCAACCCCCTTTGTTCTACCCCCTCCAGTAGCCGTTGTGACCACGGACGCTTCCCTGATTGGGGGGGCGGGGCATTTTCAGGGAAAGACTGCCCAAGGCACATGGGCCGATCAGGAGTCACATTTGCATATCAATGTCCTGGAGATGAGAGCAGTACTTATGGCATTGCAGTACTTCCAGGACTCTCTTCCTCTAGGAACGATTGCAATTCAGACAGACAATATGTCAGTAGTCTGGTATTTGAACAAACAAGGGGGAGCCAGATCTTACCTCCTTTGCCGAGAAGCCCTCAGAGTTTGGCAGTGGGCTGTTTCCTCCCAGTGCTTTCTGTTGGCAATGCACATCCCGGGGAGATCCAACGTGATAGCAGACAAACTAAGCAGGGCAATCTTGTTGCCACACGAGTGGTCCTTCAAGAAAGAAATTGTGGACAGGATTTTCCGCAAATGGGGACAGTCGTGCTGCGACCTTTTTGCCAGTCACATCAACACAAAATGCAGAAGTTACTTTGCCTTGATTCCCCCTCCGGGAGAAGCCCCAATTCTCTAAAAATTTATGCATTCCCTCCTCTGCCTCTGCTGACCAAAGTGATACTGAAGATCAAAGCAGAACAACCAACAGGCATCTTGATAGCTCCAGACTGGCCAAGGCAACACTGGTACCCATTGCTATTGACCATAACTCGGACCAAACCATGGCCTCTGACCCTATGGCCCCTGCTCCTAACACAACACAATTACAGGACTGTACATCAAGACCTGAAAACATTACATCTCACAGCCTGGAGGCTACCATGACTTCTCCACCTAACTCTCTTTCCAAATCAGTTTGAGATCTTACTGGAAGCACGCAGACCTTCCACCAGAAAAACCTATTCGGCCAAGTGGAAGAGATTCAGCATCTGGAATACCAACAGGGGTCAGGACACAGCATTACCGAGTATACCTCAGATATTAGAATACTTGGCAGAACTGTTTCATACTGGACTCTCATACTCTTCAATAAAGATTCATGCCTCAGCAATCTCAGCAAAATACAACTGTGACCCTCCAGTGTTTTCTCATCCTCTGCTAAGACAGTTTCTAAGAGGGATAAAGAATATCAAACCTCCCAGAAAACAGCCAGTACCTGCATGGGACCTTAATTTTGTGTTGGAAAAATTAACTCTTCCTCCATTTGAGCCAGCAGCAACTTCAGAAATGCAATTTCTTTCATGGAAAACTGTCTTCTTATTGGCAATCACATCTGCAAGAAGAGTTTCGGAGATACAGGCACTCATGGCAGTTCCTCCCTTCCTCATTTTTCATCAAGACAGAGTTTCTCTAAGAACCAATCCTACATTCTTGCCAAAAGTTATTTCCAGGGTGTCTCTAAATCAAGCTATTCACCTGCCTACGTTCTTCCCCAATCCTCAAAATAAGGGGGAAAAACTACTGCATACTTTGGACATACACAGACAACTACGCTACTACTTGGACAGAACTAAGGCCACAAGAAAGTCTGACCAACTGTTTGTAGCCTATGCTGCTGGAGTACAAGGAAAAGCAATCTCCAAACAAACAATTTCAAAATGGATTGGGCATTGCATCAGATTCTGCTATTCTTTCCATGGAAAAGGTGTACCAGCCAATATTAGGCCACATTCCACCAGAGCTATAGCCACTTCCACAGCTTTCCTAAGAGGAGTGGCAACAAAGGACATTTTAGAGGCTGCTACATGGAGCTCCGTGCATACATTTACCAAGCACTACAACCTGCCCTTATTCTCCAGATCCCGAGCAGGCTTTGCTTCGGCAGTCCTGCAGGGGATTTTAGCTACACCATCCTTATCTTAGTTCCATCCACCCCCAGCTTGGCTATGGTATTCAACCCATATGTTATGACTGCAGTTGCATTCTTGAAGGACATAGTACAGTTTTGTACCTACCATAAATGTAGATGTCCGATAGATATGCAACTGCAGTCGGATTTTTCCACCCTCCTACCCCTCTGTATCCTTCTTTTTGGGTCCCTACCCCTTTTCCCATTAGCTGGGGGTATTTCCTATGGTGTATCTGTTTATTACTGATGTGCATGTTTGGGATTATTATTTTTTATCCATTTACCAAATTTAGCCTTCCTAGGAAGGCACCTGGCATCTGGGGCAAGAAACACTGAAGAAGATGGCGTCTGCCGATGCCTTTATACTCCAGCCGTTGTGACGTCGGAGAGGAGGCGACACCAGCCGACGCCGGACCCAGACTTTGGAATTCGGCCGACCGAGGGCTGCCTGAGGCAGGACAACCCATATGTTAAGACTGCAGTTGCATATCTATCGGACATCTACATTTATAGTAGGTACAAAACTGTACTTTTTCTTCCCTAATCATTCCAACAAGTTAGAGTATATGCCGCACCAACTTGATGTTCACAGACAGCTCAGATTTTATTTGGACAGAACAAAAGATTTCAGGAAATCAGACCAGCATTTTGTTTCATTCTCTGAATCCAGGAAAGGTAGACCAGTGGCTAAAACAACTCTGTCTAAATGGTTATCTGATTGTATCACCTTTGCCTATTCAGCTGCTAATATGCCCTTGAAACACAAGATTAAAGCTCACTCAACAAGAGCAGTTTCTACATCCTCTGCATTTTCATCCAAACTTCCCCTCGATAACATTTGTGCAGCAGCCACTTGGTCAAATACTCATACCTTTATCATTCATTACAAAGTTGATAAGGCCTCCAGGGATAGAACCTCCTTTGGGTCCACGGTCCTGAAAAATGTACTCCCGTGAGCCACCTGAGATTGATGGTCCTTGGGACGCTACCCATCAGTTAAGAATGAATGGCGAAATTGAACAACTTCACATTAAGAAGTTATGTACTCACCATAACATTCCATGCGAGTTGTTCATCTCAGCTTCATTCTTGCGTCCCTCCATCCTACCCCCTCCTGGCTTGTAGTTGACCTAGATGTTTGTTTCATCCTGGTTGCTCAAAGTCTTCTTCCCTTCTGTAGGGGAATAACTATTATATATGGTTATAGTATACGCAGCAAACAAGATCTGAGGTAATTCACAGTGCATCATGGGATAGGGACTCTGCCTCGAGCTACTGGAAGACCTCGAGCTTTGCATGTGGCCGTACCGGAGCTGAGGAATCTGCTCTGAACCCATCAGTTAAGAATGAAGGCGAGATGAACAACTCACATGGAATGTTATGGTGAGTACATAACTTCTTCTTTAGTTGTATAGGTTTATGCTGGTGGTAGGGGAATTGGAGCAGAATGTTAGCCAGTTGATGTTAACATCTCCTAGTATTATGGCCTTATTTGGTAGATTGTCAGACAGCTAGTGGAGAATCTGTTCTAATAAGGGTATATTCTCTCCATGGGGTATGTAAATGGTGACTATGGTTAGTGTTTATGGTCATTGTTTGCAACTGGCAGTAATGAGTTCTGCTGGATGAAGGGATGAGGAGATGGTTGGGAAGGATAGGGTTAGGAGGTCTGAGTACATAATGGCAATGTCTCCACCTTTTTGTGTGTTCTATTAAGGCATAGAATGTTGTATCCTGGGAGGAGTAGTTCATTGTTAGTGTTATGTGGTTTGAAAGAGTAACTGTGTTGGGTGGAGTATTGGGCTATCCAAGAGTAGAATTCATGTTACTTTAAGGATGCTGTGGATGTTAGAGTACGAGGAAAGATGTTTGGATATATGATGAGGTGCATGCAGGGGAGTTTATGAATTAGTTGTAGGAGTTGATAGGTTAAGGTGTGGGCCAAGGTTGGGGTGAATGTCACCAGAGAGTTGTGGGGTGTTGCAAGGGTGGAGGAGAAATGATATAAAGGTGTAGGGAGAGAAATTTTTATTTAATTCTGTAATGTGGAGAGCTCTTTGGAGGCAGTTTTATTTTGGGTAGAGTGAATTGAGTACTGGAGATGAGTGAGGGTGATATGGGAGAGGTGTAGTGGCTATAGGAGTGTGTACTGAGAGGAGGTTGGAGTGCTGGGATGTAGTGTTAGTTGAGTGTGATATGAGGTGCTGTTAAAAAGGATTAGAAGAAGAGAGGATGAGAGGAGAGGAAGGAACATATTGGGGGGTAATGATTATATGAGGGGGAGGTGAGAGAGTGGCAGGGGGAAGGTCTGTGGGAGTAGTATGTGTGGGGGAGTAGTGAATAAGGGTGAGTGGTGTGAAGTATTATGTGGAGAGAGAGATGGGAGAGATTTATATGGGAGGGGTAGGGCCTGATTGGTTGAGGTATACAAGAAGTTGGTGTGCAGAGAGAATGGTGTAGAGATGGTTGGCTAGCGGGGCAGCACCTTGGTTGTAGCAGCTGCAAGAAAAGGCCACAGAAACCATCAGTAAGCCTGTATAATTGGCTTTATCTTAGTTTTGTTTTTAAAGCAGTTAGCTATTCAGTCGCAGATGAAAAAAAGACTATGGTACTATGGCTGGTGGCAGGGAGGGGGGGGGGAATAACCTCTATGGAGAGAGTGAGAGAGAGAGAGAAAACAGACACTGGAGGAGATCTATCTAGACCCACTGATGTGTAGTAATTGCCAGTTGGTAGAAACAGTGGAGAAGGAA
The DNA here is from genome assembly GCF_019279795.1 of Protopterus annectens. NCBI lineage: Eukaryota > Metazoa > Chordata > Ceratodontiformes > Protopteridae > Protopterus > Protopterus annectens. The sequence continues at coordinate 1,172,571,474 of NC_056743.1, read as the reverse complement.
GAGAGATGCACATTTATTTTTGGCTGGAGCTTAGAATGCAGAGTCATTAAAGTCACTGTTGCTGGGGGGTCTTGGTTATTGATCAGAGTGCTTCCTAATTAGTGCAGACCACAAAGTAAAAAAAACAGGCTTAGTATTAACATCACCAGAGATTGCACTCAGTTTACAGAAGGGAGGATAGTGAGGAAAGATCTTTCTGTATGCTTTCCCTCCAGTACACTTGCTCCCCATGATGGTACAGATGATTCTTTGTATTTTTTTATTATTTATAATTTGTTAACCAAGGTAGAACATTGATCCCATTGGACCTATTTCAGTGTCTCAGCCAGAGGGTAAACGCAATAAATACTTAACGTTATATACAGAGACAATAGGTACTTAGCATTATATACAGAGTGAATGACCAAATGCAGTATATACATATATTGTTTAGAAAGTGAATATTAAAGTGCCTTGGGGGGGGGGTGTAAAGAAATAGCTGCATGGCATAGGGTTGCCACCTTTCTACTGTGCCATTTCCTGAGAAACAAGCCCCGCCCCATGCACAATCAAGCCACACCCATTCCTTTTAATAGCCACACCCCTTTACTCCGCCCTTCAGCATAAGTCTTTAATATCACATACAGTTACCAATAAGTAGAAAAATGTGCGACAAGTCAAAAAGTAAATAAAAAAACTTTATTTAGCAATACTTCAAAAGGTTCACTACATACAACAGTACATCACACACAAGCATGGGAAAACTAAGCCCAAGTCTCATATCACAGGTAGTACTAAAATGGAAATACAATTAGATATTAAAAACACCAGTTCATTCAAAGCAGTACATTAAGGGTTCACCACACACAATAGTAAAAGAAAAGCAAATGTTTAAAGTATCTTCAGTTTTGCTAGAAATCATTGCTTATACTTGAAGCTGTATTTGGCATTTGATCTAGCAGCCTCAAGTAATGGCTGGTTATTTCTCACAAATGAATAAAATTGAACAACTCATGTTAAAGTTTAGCTTGACCTGCAACTCGGCCTTCACAAGTGACACAAGCATTCTATTTCTTACATCAGTCCACGCATTCCCCATAAGTGAAAAAACCCTTTCCACAAAGCTATTGCTGGGGGGGATTGAAAGAGCAAACTGCACCAGTCTGTAAAGTGGCTTGCAGTCTGGAGCTTTACTAAAAAGTCACCCAGCGATCACTTACAGATGCCTCTGTCATCTGTAACAGGGCTGGCAATGCAGCAGTTAAAGTACAGTAGTCGGAGTAAAGTGCTTCAATGTCCACATCCAATTTGAAGAGGTCTGCAACTGTACGCAGTTCTGGCCAAGTTACAGGATGTTGGAGGCTGAGGACCTGCATAGCTTTAAAGGGACTATTATCATAGTCAAACCACTTCTGTAGGTAACAAAGTGCTTTACTGTAAAATCACAGAAGGTCCTACAGACCTGCTGTGCGACAGCTGGAGTAAAGTGCTGTAAGGCAGATGAAACTTTAGTACCAAAGAACTGGTCATCTAGCCTTCTCTGCAACTCATCTTTTAGACTTTTCATCACGGTGTACAACTCTGGAGCAGAGAGAGTGTTACTTTCAAGTTTTGCTATAGACTTGTGGAATACCTGCAGGATGTAGTGCATGAAGTGTATGTAGCACTCTGCCTCAGACACATCCCCACTGATGCCATCCTCATCGGCCTCCACAAATTTCCAGATAAGGGGGTGACAGTCCTCAGGCCCTTGACTAATAAAATAACTTTTAATAGCAGGCCAACATTCTACCAGCCTTGCCACAGCTGGGAACAAAGACAGCCACCTTGTTACAACATGTTGCATTATTTCCTTAAAGTCCTGGTTTAGGAAAGAATAGAAGCCTTTCAACAGTGCCATTTTTTTAGCAGATGCTGAAAACTCACTATGTATTTTCAAAACCAGAGTCTCCACATCAAACTTTGCAAGGGCCTTGCTTGCATGCTTGGCACAGTTATGTATTACATGGCATAAACAGTTTGCTGCAATGATGTGAGGCACCTCAGATTTCAAACTTTTAAACAGACCTGTGCTTTCCATAATTGACTGAGGCATTGTCTGCAGCATAGCTAGCAATGTTTTGTACTTTGAGTCCTTTATGCACAAGGATGTCCTTTATTCTAGTAAAGATACATTCAGAACTTTCGTTATGATCCTCATAGAAATCAAGGAGTTTCTGTTGTGTGCCATGGGTGTGAGTAAAGTACTGAATAACTAAAGGGAACATTTTCTGTTCCCTTTATTGGATGCATCTGATCCCACTGAGAAATAGGAATTGCCAAGTTCCTGCAGAAGGAGCTCCTCTGAATGAGGTGCAAGAACATTCATGACAATGCTCTCAGATTTTGTCTTCCCACAGGTGAATTTGAAGCCAAAGTAGAATCAGGGAAGACTGTCGGTGCCAGCTTACCTCCACAATCTATGGATACATATGAGTGACCATGTTTCACTCCATGATAGACTGCTGTCACTTCAGCTGCAGTGACTTTGGAAGCTTCACTGGTTACACTCGTGGCTGAATAAACTTGGTCATTACGAGGTTCTGCCTCTGGAGCTGAAGACTTTGATGATGTTTGTCGGACTTCTGATGGCTTTTCAATGCCTTTTCCCCATCCCATTTTACAGTGAAAGTTGTTCCACAGGATGTGCACTTTGCCATGGCATCTGCATTTGGAACAGGTCGCACCCATGAGTAGCTTTGCTCCCACACCTTATTATAACTGCAGAAAAACCTCTTAGGAGACGCGCTTTCAGCCTCTTCTTGATGATCCATTGACCTTTTCCTGAACATGATGACTGTAGGATCCTTGCTCAACACTACAATAAACCAAAACAGCTATTAATAGAAAATCAAAACACTTGTGACCAACACCAGTGCCTGGTGGGGCCTGTGTCAGTCAGTAGCCACTAGCCAGAGTTCACATTCACATGTGAATCTCCAGACTTTCACACCCTAGTAATACCAAGTTGGTATAGGGAAAAAAAAATGAGACTCCTCATGAAAAATTAGTGAAGGTAAAGCAATGAAAGGCAGAAGCAACTCCTGTCTGAGGGACTTGCAGCTGTTACACATGAACCTGGTGTGACAGCAGAATATGCACAGAAGGCATTCTGTGAGTAAAACACATGGGTCAGACACTACAGCAATGCACCAAATTAAGACCCTCTACTTTTATGTAGAACCTAGTGCAAACGTTATCCAGCTGAGTCTGAACACAGCAAGAAAGTTCAGGCATACTGTGGACTGACAAGATACACCCTAGAAAGACACCCTAGGAAGAAACAGGTCAAGGTAAACATCACGGTGATGACAGACTAGAAAGACAGATCTACAGTCCAAGCATCTTATACAAATCATGTAATCATATATTCACTGTAACATCAAATGAGCTAAGCTTTGGTATAGACGATATACCCTAGAAAACACAGATAAAGGTAAACAGTTGTAGTTGTGATGACAAACTAGACAAAAAAGCTACATTTAAGCCTCACTATACTACGAAGACTGTACACCCTAGAAAGACACCCTAGGAAGAAAGCAGGTCAAGGTAAACATCACGGTGATGACAGACTAGAAAGACAGATCTACAGTCCAAGCATCTTAAACAAATCATGTAATCATATATTCACTGTAACATCAAATGAGCTAAGCTTTGGTATAGACGGTATACCCTAGAAAACACAGATAAAAGGTAAACAGTTGTAATTGTGATGACAAACTAGACAAAAAAGCTACATTTAAGCCTCACTATACTACTTAAGACTGTACACCCTAGAAAGACACCCTAGGAAGAAAGCAGGTCAAGGTAAACATCACGGTGATGACAGACTAGAAAGACAGATCTACAGTCCAAGCATCTTAAACAAATCATGTAATCATATATTCACTGTAACATCAAATGAGCTAAGCTTTGGTATAGACGGTATACCCTAGAAAACACAGATAAAAGGTAAACAGTTGTAATTGTGATGACAAACTAGACAAAAAAGCTACATTTAAGCCTCACTATACTACGAAGACTGTACACCCTAGAAAGACACCCTAGGAAGAAACGCAGGTCAAGGTAAACATCACGGTGATGACAGACTAGAAAGACAGATCTACAGTCCAAGCATCTTATACAAATCATGAAGTCATTATACATTCACTGCAACCAAGTCCAAAACCAGATTAGAAACTGTTCTAGTTAATCACCACATGTTGAACATCTAGATAGTGCCAGCACAGCTAGTGAATTAATATAAATTTAATATTTAAAAATTCACTAGTAGCTGTGCTGGCAATATTTCATTCCCTTGTCACACTAATCTTTGAAAATCTACCTTAATTCCAAAGAATTAAACCATTAAAAAAAAATCCACTTACCTCCAGAAAAATCAGCAGCAGGGCTACTAAAACAAGCTCTCAGCAGCAGAACAGAACAGGCAGCTAAAGGGCCAGCAAGCAGGGGAACACACCACCACCCAGTCCACAGCACTTCTCCTCCAGCAAGCAAGGCAAGCAGCAGGGCTAAGGCAATCCTTCCAGGCAGCAGGGCTTCCAGGCAGGGCTTCCAGGCAGCAGGCAGGGCTTCCAAGCAGGCAGGGCTTCCAGGCAGGCAGGGCTTCCAGGCAGGGCTTCCAGGCAGCAGGCAATCCACTGAAGACGATGTCCAAGGCTCCAAGCAAGAATTTCAGATCTTAAGAAGAAGCAGCACCCTTTGTACTACAACAGTAAAAGGTAAAAAACGTATACTGAAGCACCGCTTTTATTCTTAAATTTTCGCGGGCTTTGCAAGGCTTTGACTACTGACTAAACGTGTTGATTGGCTGCTTGCTGCACGAGCTTCGTCTGCAGCAAGCAGCCAATCAACGAGAGTCCAAGACGGGTCACGGGAATGTTTTTTTTTTTTTTTTTTTTAATACGCGCTGACGAGCCTGACGTCGCTATTTCCGGACTCCGATTACAAGAACCGGAGAACCGGAGTGCCCTACTGATTTCCAGGCACTCCGGAAAAAAAACGGAGGGGTGGCAACGCTAGCATGGCATTGTATACAGAGCTGCTGACGAAACACAGTGCATGTATGTATACACACACACACACACACACACATATATATATATATATATATATATATATGTGTGTGTGTGTGTGTGTGTGCATTATATACAGAGTGGATATCACAGCTGGCATGCTAAAAGACCTGTGATCCGGCTCTGCTGTTTTTCTCTAGATTCCTAGAAAAAAACAGTGGTGGTCCTGGGATAGCGTGGAATGGATTACAACGGTCACTTGCCTATACCTAGCAAATGTAATTTCAGCCCCTAGTAAAAATGTGGTCCTAAAGTAGTAAAAAATTTGTTTGTGTTTTTGTCTTCTGTTTGATTCTAGACCTGAGTAATTACTACCTCATATTTAAATTATCATGTACTTCTGTTTAATTTTACCCATTTTGTATGGGGAAGAAATGAATAAGCTTGGTTGTTTTGTTAGGGCGCTTTAATAAGTTTCATAATCTAGTAGATAATTATTTTGTTTTGTTTAATGACATTAGTAAGCCATCCCTTTTCTGCTTTTATATGGTTTTTAATGTCTGTGATTTGCAAAATAATAATGGAATTTTTTCCTTACCAAGCTGCATATCTACTTGAACTGATGCTGGCATTTTCATGCATTTCCCAATGTATGGGTCTTGGATCCAACTATGGTGCTTTTCTCTAGATTCTTGGATCTGACTCTTGAGTTCCTCCCTTTACCCACAATGCACCTAACCACCGCATTGCCTCAGATGTCATTTGCCACTCTAATGGTTTGATTGGAATTGCCTTCTCTCGAGCTCAGAGAAAAATAGTTTCTTGAAAGTTGAGTAATTTCTTTAGAATTTAAATTTCTTCATCTTTTGTAACTTTTCTATAGCCCTTCTCTTGACTACTTGTTGTAAATTCTTTTATCCTTTCTTTACTCATTTTTTGAGTATCACTGTTGTCATAGTTTGTCTTACCTTCTTTCTTCTTTACCTTACTTATTAAGGTGTTGTGTTTACCATTGCTGGTAAAGTTCCATCTAATATTGTTAATCCTCATTCATTCTTTACGTATGGGTATCGGTTCTGAGCTCGGAACCGAGCTGGCCATTTTCCAAGCTCGCATCAGCTTCAAACTCTCAAGCTAAACTCTTACCCACAATTCCCCTCTCCCTGTTACCTCAGATTTCGTTTGCCGCATTAGCATCCGGTCGTGTCAAGCTACTTCTCTTGAGCTAAGTACAGTCAACTGTTGTTTAATTGCTTTACAAATTATTTTCTGCCAGAAAAGTTGATATTTTATTGTCTCTTGCCCTATCGCATCTAGCATTCATAATTTCCTCAGGTTTTTTTCTGTCCTTTACTTACCCTTTTTTCCACGCGGTAATTTCTCCTTACCATCGTTGGTAATCCCTTTCCCTTTCTTTTTCATACCTTCGGGTACTCTGTTGTACCATTGTTGGTACTTTTCTATTTGTTAATATGGCAGATAAAAAGGGTAGTCCTGGGTTTAAGCGGTGTTCTGATTGTGGACATAAACTGCCTACTTCTGATGCACACTCTGTGTTTATTATTTGGGAGCTTCCCATTTATCTGTTGAACCACCTTGTACTATATGTGAAAACTTTTCTAATAGAACTTTGTTAAAAAGGAAAAATAAGCTGATGCTGAAGGGACTACAAAAATCTCCCTTTTCAGAGGCTATTTCTGGTTCAGAGGTCTCAACCGCTCCTAAACCCCACAGGAAAATGGATGTTTCTCCTAAGGCTGAATCCTTGCCTTCGTCCCCAGCTGGGAACTCTCATCAACCAAAATCTAAAAAGGCTAAAATTTCTGCTCCAGAGCTCTCTGTCAGCCCCTGTGCTTGCGGTGCCCAGACCTTTGGCACCGAGGCCTTTGGTTCCATTAGTGATTTTGGCTCTGTCCTCTCCTGCAGCCTTCTACATATCGGCACCGAGGGGCTCCTCGGTTCAGACCTTTACCACTGTATCGGCACTGACCGTTCAGTCGGCGCAGACCTTGACCACATCTGCTCTGCAATCTTCCTCGGAACCGAGGCCTTTATTATTGACTCCGGTTTTGTCGGTTCCAGTTTCGGCACAATGACATTGGCACCAATGACTTCTTCAGTGCAGACTACAGTAGTTCAGTCTTTCTCGGCACCGTTGTCCTTGGCGTGATCAGATGAGATGGGTACCGAGTCTGCCTCTTTTGTGGACTGGCTTGTTTCTCCCTCCGTCTCGGTGAGGTCCACTAGAAGTCTTTCTGAACATGATGTGTTGTGCCTTGTGGACCAAGCATTCTTGGCCAGAGGTATTCCACCCTCCAGGAACTATCCTTCCTTGGGAGGTGATCACCCATCTCCAAAGACACCTTCTTATTCTCCTCCTTCATTGCCTTTGAAGTCCGTGGATATAGTACAGTCTTCCCCTTCTGCGATTCCCTTTATGGATCTCACTAAGGAATCGCAGTTGCATTTGTGGCAGGAAAGTTTTGCTATGACCCAGGATGTCGGCTGTAATACGCATAGCTTGCTGCTCCACAGCCATCCAGGGACTCAGAGTCGGCAGGCTGAGCCACTTAGGGGAGGAATGCCCCCTAACCTTGACATACACTCCTCTCCGGGTGGACCAGCCTTCCAACTGATGGAGAAGGCTTTCACTGCTGCTGGCGATACCGGACTGTCTATAACTCCACCCTCCTCTGGTACACTGGTTTCACAAGTCGCACCTAGCAGACACTGGGTACAAGGGCCTCGGGGCATATTCCCTCAGGAATCCCCTTTTCCGTTGTCCTCCCCAGCTTCTCCCGCTGAGGAGTTTCACCAAAAAAGTTTGTGTAAGAGGAAGCACATGGACTCCACAGAGGAGTCTCTCACTGAAGAGACAGATTTCGATGAGGGGGAAGGATCCCCTCGATCACCCTCTGAGGTATCCTTTGGCGATATCCTTGAAATTCTGAAACAGAGAGGTGATTGGCAACCCTCAAATCCGACCCCTGAGGAATCTGTGTTCCTGCAGGCTTTTCGCGCCCGGCCCCCTACCTCCTGGGTTACTCCACCTGCCGATGAACTTGTCACGTTCATCGTGCACCATGCTTGGAAGGCCCCTGATACTGTTGAAGCTATTTCCCGGAGACCAGATAACATCATGTTCCCTCCTGCTTCGGATCCCCATTGGTCCAAAGGTCTTTTGGTAGATGCTTTGGTGGTGGCGGTCGCAACAAAAAAGGATCTGGCAGAAGAAGAAAGCCAGACTGTCCATCCGCCTAGGAGTCCCGGGCCCTCGACAGAATAGGGAAGCACACTTTTGCTTCAGCAACCTTTGCTATCAGGTCTCTGAATTATATGGCACATTTTACCAGGCTTCAAAGGGATCTTGTTTCTGAGCTCTCTGAAACCTTGGCTGGTGCAGTGTCTGATGAGGTCCGTGACAAAGTGGCCTCTCAGCTGGCCATCATTGAGTCTATATCTAACTCCTCTATGCGATTGATATCTCACGCATCAGAAGGAGCAGCTAGAGTGGCGGGTTCAGCTGCGGTCTTGAGACGACATGCCTGGATGCGCTTGTGCAACTTCGCAGAACCTTTTAAGTCTTCCTTTCTTAATGCCCCCATTGAGCCCTCCTCTTTGTTTGGGCCCAAAGTTAAAAGCACACTGGCCAGATGTGAACAAGACGTTAAGACCCTTTCTGATGTAGGTGTCCGTTATTCTTCCCTTCAACGTGCTTTCTCCCGAAACCAAAAGAGTGGGAAGATCTGGTTCAAGAATTTTCAGGGTCCTGTCCGTAACACACAGGCCAAGTTCTCCCCCAGAGGCAGAGGGGGAAATTCATAGAGAAGACGCTCCTTTCGGGGCAGAGGGGGACCACGTAACCAGGGTTCCAGGGATTCTTTCCCTGGACAATCCTACCAGTGCTCCTGAATAGCGACACAACTCCTTTCCTCTGGAGGTGGTTGGGGGACGTTTCTCCTTGCACCCTTCTGCCTGGCTAACCATCACCACCGACTCTTGGGTACAAAGGATCATAACCAGAGGTTATCATATCCCCTTTGATCTTTGTCCTCTCCCTTCAAAAAATCTTCCCGACGTTCCACCCAGTCAAAAGAGAAGAAGCAGCACTAGAGATAGAAAAGCTGCTGAGAAAGAGAGTCATCCAAATAGACCCTCCATACCAGATAGGATTCGGAGTCTACTCAAGACTATTTTTGGTGCCAAAGAAAACCGGGGACTGGAGACCAATTTTGGACCTTAGTGTATTGAACAAGTTTGTGAGGGTACAAAAATTCCGGATGGTCACTATACAGTCTATCCTCCCGCTTTTGGAAAAAGATGATTAGATGTGCTCTATAGATCTTCAAGATGTGTACTACCACATAAAGGTGGACAGGCCATCAAGCAGATTTCTGCGCTTCCATGCAGGAGACAGTCACTACCAGTTCAGAGTACTGCCCTTCGGACTCTCTACAGCCCCCAGAGTGTTCACAAAGTACATGGCAGTTGTTACAGGTCACTTGCAACTTCAGGGATTCCAGGTGTTTCCGTACCTAGACGACTGGCTCATTTCTGCCCCCACCAGACATCTACTGGAAAAAGCCCTGGCATACTCCCTCCTCGCTGCTCAAAGGCTAGGCATAACCATAAACTGGCAGAAATCCAATCTCACCCCATCTCAGTCGACAGAATTCATACTGGTTATCTTGGACACAAAAAACTGCAGAGCTGCTATTCCAGAGCACAGAATTTTAAGGATAAAGCAGCAACTAATTCCATTCCTTTCAAAGAAAAAATCCATGGCTCACTTGGTTCTACAGCTGTTGGGTTCCATGGCAGCCTTCATCACCATTGTTCCCCTGGCCAGGTTTCACATGAGACTTTTATAATGGCTACTGCTCACCCAATGGTAACCTTTTCATCATCCTCTTTCAGCCATGATTCGAGTAACCCACAGGTGCAAACAGGATTTAAATTGGTGGATGACACACAATCTCTCTCAGTGGTCTCGCCCCCTTTTCCCCCAGCAACCCAAGGCCACAGTGACCATGGACACCTCCCTGATTGGGGGGGGTTGTGTCAGGGACAGACAGTCCAAGGCACTTGGTCCCAGCCGGAGGCCCATCTGCATATAAATGTTCTAGAGCTGAAGACTTTGCTTCTGGCGTTGAAAGCATTCCATCCCCTGCTGCCGTCTGGGACAATTGCGATTCAGTCAGACAACATGACGGTGGTCTGGTACATCAGCAAGCAAGGTGGAACCAAATCTTACCCCCTTTGTCGAGAGGCCATGAGGATATGGCAAAGGGCGATGGCTACCAACCGTTTTCTTCTAGCAACGCACATTCCCGGGAGCTCCAACGTGATAGCAGACAGACTCAGCAGGTGCATTCTGCAACCGCACGAGTGGTCCCTGAATCCATTGGTAGCGGCTGAGATCTTCCACCGCTGTGGCCGTCCTTGCTGCGACCTCTTTGCATCCCCGGCCAACTACAGATGCAGCAACTACTTCGCCCTGATTCCCCCTCTGGGACAGTCACCCTGGGACGCTGTAGTCCACGATTGGCCCACGGGTCTTCTCTACGCATTTCTGCCCTTTCCTCTCATTCCCCAGTTTCTGAAGAAAGCCCAGCGGTTGAAGAGCAAGGTAATCCTCATAACACCTTATTGGCCACGACAGATTTGGTTCCCATTCCTTTGGCCTCACCTCACCTACTATATCGACCATGGATCCTCCATCCAATCCTGGAGTTGATCTCACACCCACAGAACCTGATTCATCCTAACCTGAACAGCCTGAAGCTAACTGCTTGGCTACTCCAATTCCCTTGATTGCCAGGCAGAATGATCTTTCTTTACCAGTACATGATATTCTCATTACTTCTCATAAGTCCTCCACTAGAATTACTTATCTGAGCAAGTGTAAAAGATTTACCTGTCGGCTGAAAGATAAACAAGTAGACCCGTTTTCAGCACCAGTGTCCATTATACTAGACTATCTGGCCGACCTGTTTCAATCAGGTTTATCGGCCTCTACCATTAGAGTTCATTTGGCTGCAATTTCTAATTTTTATGAGGGTGTCCAAGATTCCTCTCATGTCCCATAAATTGTGCAAGACCTTCATAAAAGGTGCGAATCATCTGAAGCCACCTATTCAACCATGGGATTTATCATTAGTTCTGCAAGCTCTGACAATGGCACCCTTTGAACCAGTCTCTTCTTGTGACCTCAAGTATTTGTCATGGAAAACCTTGTTTTTGGTCGCTATTACTTCTGCCAGACATATTTCTGAACTTCAAGCTTTATACATCAAGACTCCATACTTGATTTTTCATAGAAATAGTGTCTCTGAGAACTAATCCATTATTTCTGCCTAAAGTGATCTCTGAAATGTCCATTAATCAAGCCATTGAATTACCAGTTTTCTTTCCCAACTATTCAAACAGAGGAGAGTATAGCCTGCATACCCTAGATGTACACAGGCAAATCCGTTTTTACTTAAACAGGACTAAACCCTTTCGAAAATCTGACCAGTTATTTTTGGCCTTTTCTGGATCTAGATTAGGAGCGGCTGTTGATAAGGTCACATTAGCTAGATGGTTGAAGGACTGTGTGACCTTTATTTACACACAACGTAATATCTCGTTGCCTACTACCATGAAAGCTCATTCAACAAGGTCGGTGGCAACTTCTGCTGCCTTCCATGCCAGAGCTTCTTTACATGACATCTGTGCAGCTACAACTTGGGCTACGCCTCATACCTTCATCAGTCATTGCAAATTGGATTTAGCCTCCAGGGGAAGAGCATCTTTCGGTTCTATGGTGCTCAGGAATGTCCTTCCATAAGAGCCTCCCAGGAATAGAGGTAGCTGGGGACTCTGTCCCGTATGTAAGGAATGAACGAGGATTAACAATATCAGAAAAAGAAGTTATGTCTTACCATAACGTTCCATCTGTATTGTTGATCCTCGTTCAGTCATTACGACCCTACCTCCTTCCCCCTCCTGTGGTTTCTAGTGGATCTCACCATCCAGTTCTCTTAGGTTATTTGACCAGAGGTAGCCTCTACCTTCTTTAACTTGCAAACTCAGTCTGAGGTAACAGGGAGAGGGGAATTGTGGGTAAGAGTTTAGCTCAAGAGTTTGAGGCTGACATGAGCTTGGAAAATGACCGTCTCGGTTCCGAGCTCTGAACCGATACCCATACATAATGACTGAACGAGGATCAACAATACAGATGGAACGTTATGGTAAGACATAACTTCTTTTTTTCTTTCCTTAAAAAAAAAAGTATGTATTGTTTTTTATATTTATGTTTCTATATATATATATATATATATATATATATATATATATATATTTTCCTTAAAAAAAAAAAAAGTATGTATTGTTTTTTTATATTTGTGTTTATATATATATATATATATATATATATATCTATATATATATATATATTTTTTTTCCCCCTGTAGGTTCAGGATTATGTAATACTTGATTACTATGGCTGAAAATCCTACTGGTTTTAAGAAGTGCACTTTCTGTGGACATAAGATACCCAACTCTGATGCCTACAGAGAGTGTGTTTATTGTTTAGGCCTCACTAGTTTAGAGTCTCCATATATGATTTGTGCTGGTTTCAGTGCTGGAGGTATTAGTGACAGGCATAATAAACTAGTTCTGAAGGGCCTTCTCTCTGCTTCAGTGCCTGTTTTTTCAGCTTCTACTTCAGGGGCTCATAGCCCCTCAAGAAAGTCTAAGTCTGCAGAACCCAGGGAGCATAGAAAGCTCTGTCCTGCCCGGTCTCCCAAAACCACTCTGACATTAGAGCTAATAGCAAAAATTCCGAATCTGTTAGATCCGACAGCTGTGATTCCAGCTCATTTATTTTGTATGTCTCCTCAACTCTGGAGTCCATGTTTTTCTCTCTGGAGCCAATATTTCTAATGCTTAGCACTCCCTTTTTACATGAGACCCCAAGAAAGCTGTCTCATCCTCCATCCACTTTGTCTTAGATCAGGTCCTCCCAAAGTCTTTCTGAAGCAGATGTGGACAGGATGATTAGAATTTCTCAGAGCACAGATCCAGCTGGGGGTTTTACCGGCTCCGTCGCCCATCTATTCCTTGAGCCTTCCTCACATACCGTCATTTCTTTTTCTCTGATCTGATGTACTGTTTCTGAGCTCTTGGATCCGAGAGCTCCAAGAGTCGAAGCATTAAATCTAAGGGATGCCATCTTCCACTCTGACCATCTCCCATACTTATTTGGCACTGACCCCCCCCCCCCCCACACACACACACACACACACACACACACACACACACACATCCCCGAGCAGGATGAGTCTTGGAGCCAAGGCGTTGGATCTGGGGGGATGACTTCAACTTCAAAGCTTTCAGAGCTGTCACTTCCCCTCAGATCCTCAGTGCTGGACAGCTTGGCTCCGACTCCCCCTTCAGAGCAAAGGACCAGGGAAGACCTGGGCTTATCTGATCCAAGAGTTTCAACTCCGGTGAGGTTGGCTTTGGCTTCTCCCAGTCCCTCTGCCTTTGAGGTGGTGGAGAGGGCTTTCTCCTAACTGAGAACTGTTTGAACTCTTACTTCCTTTGATCCTAGTCTTCCTCCTTAGGCTCCTGTCTGAGTCTTTTCATTCCACTCTGTAGGGACAGCTGGCCCATAAGAGTTTTTAGGCAGTTCCATTTAGGGAACTCCCTGCCTCTTCTGATACTACTCCAAAGCCCCCCACTGAAGAGGTCCCCTGGAAGAAGTTGTGCAAAAGGAGGTACTTAAATTCCCCTCAGGAATCTTTAACCAAAGACACTGATTTTGATGAGGGGGAAATGTCCCCAAGATCACATCCAGAAGATGTTTCCTTCAGAGATAGTCTAGAAATCCTATGCCAAAAAGTTGGTTTGTCCTCTGAAAACTCCTCCCCAAGAGGAGTCTGTGTTCCTAGAAACCTTTGAGTACTGCCCATCTACATCCTGGATGACCCCCCCCCCATTGGATGAGCTTATAGCACTTGTCTCTTGCAGGGCATGGACAGAGCTGGATACCGTAGAACGTATTCCCCGGCATCCATACAGAATCTTTGGTACACCAAAAGATGGCCAGTTTTGGAGTAAAGGAATCTATGTAGTTGCCATGGTTGTTGCAGCAGCCACCAAAAAGGTGCTGGCTGAACAAAGCTTTTCTGTCCATTCCTCTAGTAGAGAATCCAAGGCATTGGACAAATATGGGAAGGCTGTCTACACTTCAGTGACCTTTGCCTTATGGTTGATTAACTGTTCGGCACACATTACTAGATTATAGAGACTTGATTTACGAACTCTCTAAGCATATCCCTAGGTCCATGTCAGTGGAGGAAAAAGGTGGTGGCTTATTCCTTTCAACTAGCCACCCTACAATCTGTATCAGATGCATGTGTGAGGCTAATCTCTCACGCAGCTTGAGGGTTCCTCATGGGCTGCAGTTTCAGCCATAACCATAAGGAGACTTGCCTGGATGAGATTGTGTGATTTTTGCAGAGCCCTTTAAAGCATCATTTGTCAGTGCTTCCTTGGATGGATCTTCTCTGTTTGCACCTGCTGTTAGAGGCTCTTTCCTGTAGTGAGCAAGATGGAAAGACCTTGTTTGCCATGGGAATCTGTTTTTCCACCCTGCTGAGACCATTTTCCAGGAATCAGCACTGTAGTAAGAAAATGTGACTCTGCAAATATCCGAGACCTTTTCAAGACTTACATAGAGACTTTCCTGTGAGAAGCAGAGGGAGAAATAACAGCTGAAGATGCTGCCCACGCAGTAGAGGGGATCCGCAAAGCCAAGGGTTCCGAGATTAGATTCTTTCTCGGATAGACCCTTTCAGCACTCCTAAAAGATTGCCCGACTATTCTTCTTTGGAAGGAGTTGATGGAGTGCTGATCTTTGCACCCAGATGACTGGACAGCCATCAGAAAAGATTTGTGGATGCAAAAGGTCATATCCAGAGGATATTTCATTTCCTTTTTTACAAATTCTTTTCACAAAAAAGAACCTCCCTCCCGTGTTCCACCCAGTCAGTGGGAGTTAGCAGCCCTAGAGGTTTAGAAGCTGCTAGACAAGTGAGTCATCCAAGAGGTCTCACCAGACCAAAAAGGATACAGAATTTACTCGAGGTTCTTCCTAGTGACAAAGAAAACAGGGGACCTGAAACTTGTTTTGGATCTCAGTTATGTAAATCAATTTCTAAAGAAATTCAGGTTCCGGATGGTCACTGTTCAGTCTATTCTGCCTCTTCTACAGAAAGACGAGTGGATGTGATCTATAGATCTTCAAGGTCTATACTGTCCTATAAAAATGAACAAACAAATTTTCTCTTGACTCTTCTCCAGCAAAAATAGTTCTTCAAGCTTTAGGCTTGATGGCTGGAGCAATTACCTTAATACCCACCACTCTACTTCACATGCAAATTCTCCAGTGGACTCTAATCTGTACAGTGGTCCATTCTTTGACAACCCTTGCAGCATCCTATAAAACTGTCTAATTTGCAGAGATCCCCTTTGGTGATAATCCTGTGTGAAGTTTGTCAGGGTTGTTTATCCTTCCTCCTCCAAAGGCACATTGACCACGGGCACTTCCCAAAAGGGGTGGGGTAGGGTGGCATTTCTTAGGACTGACTGCTCAAGGCACATGGTCCCCAGAAGAGATCAAATTGCATATAAATGTCTTGGGAGATGAGATCAGTAATTTTAGCATTGCAGGCCTTTCAGAATGCTTTTGCTGTTGGGACAGACGATTGCTATCCATACAGGCAATATGTCAGTGGTGTGGTACATCAGCCATCAAGGTAGAACCAGATCTTAACCCATTTGCCGAGAAATAGTGAGAGCCTGGCCATGGGCAGTCTCCTCCAACCACTTTCTTGTAGCAATGCACATACCGGGGAAATCCAGCGTTCTAGCCAACAAGCTCAGCAGGATTATCCTGATGCCTCACAGTTGGGCTGTCAGTCAAACAGTGGCGAAAATGATCTTTCACAAATGGGTTTAACCTTGCTGTGACCTGTTTGCCTCTCCCCTCACCAACAAGTGCAGCAGCTTTTTTGCCGTAATTACCCCTTGGGGGAAGTCACTGAGGGATACTCTAGTCCACACCTTGCCCTCTGGTCTGCTGTGTGCTTACCCTCCCTTGCCCCTTATTCCCAAATTTCTTCAGGAAGCACTCTGGTTGAAGTGCAATGCAATCCTCATTGCTCCCTTCTTGTCTGGCCAAGTATGGTTTTTCTTCTTGTAGTCTCATCTGCTGTGTCCTCATTGAACTGTGGCACCCATTCCAGATCTACTATCACATCTATCAGAGATGACTCATTCGGACATTACAGGCCTCAGATTGACTTCATGGTTTCTCCAGTTCCAATGATAGCTAGACATTCCAGGCTTCCTCTGCTGTTAGCCAATTTTTAGTTTCATCCCAAAAACCTCCTACGAGAAACATTTATAGGAATAAATGGAAGAAATTTTCCTTTTGGGTACAACAGAGGAAGTTGGGTCCTTTCACTGCTCTAATCCCCACTGTTTTGGATTTTCTTGCTTCATTTTTCCAAAGTGGTGCTAGTTTTTCCACCATCAAAGTTCAGCTGGCAGCCATATATAACTACCATATAGGAGACCATGCTTCCCCTCTGGCTTCATCGAAGTTATGTGAAGCTTTCCTTAAAGGTATCTTTTTGCTTAGACGTCCAGTGAAGGATCCCACTCCACCTTGGGATCTTAGCAATGTGTTAGAGCTAGGTACATTCTCCCTTTGTACCCTCGGCTAAGTTAGATCTCAAATTTCTTTCTTGGAAGTCTATCTTTCTTGTGGCTATTACTTCTGCAAAGCAAGTTTCTGAACTCCAAGTGCTTTCTTTAAAAAAATGGCTTATTTGATTTTCCATAAATACAGAGTTATCTTGCGTATTACCCCTTTGTTTCTACCCGATATTGCTTCTGAAACAAACCTCAATCATGTTATCGATTTATCAGTCTTCTTTCCAAATTTTGACAACAATGCTTCACCTTTTAGATGTACATAGGCAACTTCATTTTAACCTTTATAGGATGAAGGACTTTAAACTGACCAACTGTTTTGTTTCTTTTTCCAGTAATGAAATTAAGAAGACCAGTATCCAAAGTTACCCTAGCTAAATCGATAACAGATTATATTTCCTATGTTTACTCTTTGAGGTTTAACCTTGCCAGAACCTCCAAAAGCACATTCAACTAGATATATGGCTACATCATCTGCCTTCTGAGCTAGAGCTTCCATTGATGATGATTACGTAGTTGCCACTTGGTCTAATGGCCATACATTTATTTGCTGATTACAAGTTGGATATCATCTCCAGAAACAGGGATGCATTTTGATTTTGGTACTCTAGAACATCCTTCCATGAAAGTTATAGTAGTTGGGGACTCTGTCCCATGCATTGAGGAATGAATGAAAATGACATTAGATTTAAAAATTATGTACTCACCATAACTGTGCATCTGTGTCGTCCATTTCCTTTCTTCCTCAACTTCCCCATTCCTTCCCCATGCGTGTCTTTGGGAGCATCCTGATTCATTTCTCTGTTAGGAACTATAGTGTCTGTTTGAGCCCCTATTCTGTAACTATACTGTTTTCTTTCTTATTTTAACTTCTGTCTTAGATTGATATAACAATAAACTCTATCTGAGGTAATGCAGTGGTTAGTGGCATTGTGGGTAAAGGGAGGAGCTTGAGACTCTGATCCAAGAATCTGGAGATAAGTGTCTGAGTCTCATCAGAGAACCATATGTTGAAGGAAGAATGAAAACTGACAACACAGATGCATAGTTATGGTGAGTAGATAACTTTTAATTTTGTTCTTGTGAGATTTTTTTTTCTTGCCCATATATGTGCATGTGATTTTACATTGTTTGTGAAATAGCTATGATTCTGTAATAATGAAATGCATTAGAAAAGCTAGTAAAAAATAGTCTTAATTTTCTTTTAGGTCTCAGATAAAATTCTGCAGACCTGACACAACCCATCTTCACCCTCAGCACCGTAGACTTCTCAACCAGAGGTTGCAGCAGAACAGGAAGTGAGTAATGGATTTATGAAATGCATATGTGCTTTGAAATTGTGGATGATTGTACTTTTGTTTGCCTTTTAATTGGCAGTTATCCAGAGATGTTTGATAAAGTACTACTTAATGTGCTGTTAGATCAGGGTAGTTAGTTGCACAGCAGACATTACTGGCAGTTAGCGTTTGTAAAGATGATGTGAATTTGGTACGGTCAGACAACACTGTTTACTTGATGGGGCTAGTTGGCTGTAAGAAGTACTCACATAGTAGCATACATTTTATTCCATATGTGGTTTCATGCATGTTGAAGTAGTTTGAAGGAACTCGTATGGTCTCAGATTCCTGTAGGTCAGGTAATAAATATCTGAATACAGTGTTTCTGAAGTCACAGTGTATCATACAAATGAGTGTGTTGGGGGGGGTTCTTGTATTACAGCCTTAACTCTGTGAAGCAAGTATGTTTTTGCAGTTTGCAGTACTTTTAAAGACAAACGATAATTTTATGAAGGGTGCCAAAAAATGGAAAGCAGAGTTGGAAAATTGCATGGGTGCTATGTGAAGAAAACTGAGTTACCCATTTTGTTTACATTGTGCTTACATTGCCAGGCTGTTATATAATTTCCAAATGCTGATGTTCATCGTGTTTGACTGCTGCAGTCCTAACCAATGGGTTATCCGGCTCCCGGTAGCCCTCGATTGGCCGGAATACCAAAGGTAAGTAAAAATTATGTCTACTGCCGTCGGTTGTAAAGGACGTCGGGGCATCTGATACAAAAGGAGGCAGCCAGTGTCACTTCCTCAGTCTTTCTTGCCATAACAGTCAGAAGCCCCCAGAAAACAAGGCATAAATTAAATTTAGCCTGTACCTTAGGAAAAGAGAAAAAAGGATGAAGGAGGGAGGAAAAGCAGGACTGCAACAGTGAATACACTCTAACATCTTCATTTATGGTAAGTGTACACAACTGTACTTTTTGGCGAGGTCAGTAATAAAGTGAAGTTGAATTTCTTCCTTTCTGTGTGTATATAATGTAAATATGTTAAATTAATAAAAACATTCTTAAAAGGTGAAAGCATGCATGTCCTAGCTATTGCATGTTTGTTATTACCGATATTTAGTTGTATTTGTCTGATTGTAGCCATAAAGACTTAAAAGTTAAAAAGTCATGTGAATTTAGTAGCCATGTAGCTGAAATATTGGACGCAAAGCATAGACTCCCACAAGAGGTTCCACCAAGGACTTTGCAAAATCCACTCTTCTGTTACTCTCGCCTTAGTGTACTCTACTTTGTATAACCTTCCTTGATGCTGTACAAAATGGGACATTACAGATGTGTGCGTACAAGAAACCAACTGACACATGTATCTACACAGAAGCAGTACAAGGTCACTCTGCTAGGGAATTTGACAGAGCTGTAGGCAGAGTAATACAGCTACCATGAGAACTGCTGCTTCAGTATAAAGAGAGGACCCCCGTGACATAGTTGCACTAGTGACAACATATCATCCCGAACTTAAAAAGTGTAAAAAAATCATAAGGGACTTCCAGCCAGTGTTGAGTGAGGATGACAAGTTTAGAGATATTTTTTCAAGCACTCCCACTGCTGTCATTTAAACAAGCTCAGAATCTAAAGAACTTTCTTGTCAGAATCACACTCAGACCAAAACAGAACGTAGTCTAGTATACCACAAAACTCTGCAACTATCCGAGATACAAAACATGTCATGATTTGTACAGCTTCCAACATAATCGTTTCAAAGAACAGAATTTTGAAGTATGGGATTTATTTATGTGCACTTCCAAAAATGTGATTTATTTAATCAAATGCAGGAAATGACCAGAGACTAGCCAGTTACTCAGAACTAGGATGACATAAACACACAGTTACAAATAAAATGGCTGACAAGCCACTATAGGCACACTTTCTCCAGTCTGATCATTCTGCATCAGATATAGCAATTACAGTTCTTAAAGGAAATTTTCATACACCTTTGTAAAGAACAACAACGGAAATTGTTAGTTCAGTATGATAGTCATTGGTATGAACCTGGATATTGGTTTTATGAGACACTGTAATACCTTTTTTCTTTGGAGCAACTTAACAGTGGGTATAATTAAGGTGTATTGAATATCAACCTTTTTTCCTGTGGTAATGCATAATTTCATGAATTTACTCTGACTTCAAACAGCTGACTATTTCAGATATCAAGCAGCAACTGTTAAAATTAGTAGAGGTCTGTGTTTTAGCACCTGTATTTTATTCACTACAAACGAAGTGTTACGCCTGACCAGAATGCTGCCTTATGTGAAAATAGTAATAGCAATAAACTTAAAAGTCAGTAAGGCTTTAGTGTTCAGACAGTTTTACCATTGCAGCAGAACTTTATCCAGTTCTGCTGCTTTTCAGAATGTTATGCTATGTAACACCACCATTTTCTTTCTTCTCCCGCTTTTTTCTCTTTCCTCTCAGCTAAACCTCAGCCAGTTTAGTATATTAAATGCATACAGTATCCATGCATTGTAATCCTATATCTTATTCACCTGGTAGTCCCTGCTTTTCTCATCATATTGCTAATTCGGTACTTTCCCGTTATCGGGGCAACACTTTAAACGTGGTTGCTGAGCTCCGAATCCAGTTACTTGTCATGTCTTTTTGGTCTGAACATAACCAGATGTGTGTAAATTTATTTTACTGCATAATAATTAACAAAAGCAATGTCATTTAAATTTTACACACACCTGGTTAAAAGACATGATTAGGCACTGGATTTGAGCTTAGCGAATGCGTTTAAAGTGTTTCCTTCCTGCGTACCAAGTGGACAAGTCACAGGGATTGCCAGGTTTTCCACAAACGTCATTGTCCAAAATGTAGGTTTTTTTTTTTTTTTTTTCTTAAAACCATAAAAATATACTTTCCGTTAAGGGGGTAGCAGTCAGAATGTTTGGGTGATGTGAATGTGATGCTTTCTTTTTTTTTCCAGGTTTAACTTTGTGTTCGTCCTGACAGTATTACTGATTGTCTCTCCTAGGACTGTTAATGATTTCCTCACAAGTCAGTGACGGACACACACACACACACACACACACACACACACACACACACACACACACACACACACACACACTTGTAGAAAGATCCCCTGTTCCTTAAGAAATCAGCTTTACATTACGGACATCCTACACTGAGAAAATAAGGAAGTGCTCCTCTTTCCACCACATGGTTAAGGGTTAGTGTGTTAACATTTGTAATGCTACACTGACAATGGGGACCAAGGAGTTTCACAAATAGCGACATGTTTTGAGAATGGCAAATGAAAAGTGGGTGCAACCATTACGAGACCAGCTGGTGAAATGTGCGCTTGACTGGAAGTCAGAGCTGATGCTGTTTTTTCGTGTTTTACTTTTGCCTTCATTCTCACACCTGTTACTGATTTTGTGACATGTCAAAACCCTTAGTAAAATAGGAATGTGCTGAGACTGTGAATTGACAATATGGAGAAAGGGCTTGAGAAAATATGGCCATCTTTTGACAATGTGAACATGTAATTAGGCTGACAGTAGCGATACTTCTCCGTTAGAACTGTTGCCTTGTTAACGGAAAAGTACCGCTAATTCTTATGTCCATATTTTGTATTAACCAAAACCTGTATCTCACAAAGATTGTTTGGTTTAGACAGATGAGCAACTTCCAAATGATACATTTATGTTTTCCTTCACTGGATTTGATCAATCTCCCTACACATCTCTTTTGAGATTTACTGTTGCATTAAATGTCATTTCAGTCAGTACTGGCCATCTTTCAAAAGTTTAGACTCCCTTCTTTTTCTTTTTCTGTCTCTCTCTCTCTCTCTCTTTGTTCCTATGACAGCTGATTGGCTAAGCATATCCTGAGAGGGAAGCGTTTATCTGTCAGAGGATGTGAATGTTCAATCTTTCTGTGCCATCCAAAGAAGAAAGTCCTCTGATTCTTCACAGTTTCACATGCTGTTTTCCGGTTTACTGTTCAGATGAGCCCCAGTTGGGGACCCCTTCTCATTTTATTATTAGAAATATTCTTCTATGTTTTATGTTTATTTAAAAGTATATTTATGTTAAGTTATTGTTCTCATTATTTACAATAATTCTTGTGGGGAAATTCTGCTTGTAGCAATATTTATTTGGCTTCCTTGGCTAATGTTTGTTTTTACTATTTGAGGAAACTTTCATTTTTTCTCTCAGAAGTACAGTGTGTTTGTGTGCTGTTAGACACTAGAGACCTGCCTTTACTTTTGTTATTGTGCTTTATTTTCATCTTTTGACAGGAAAATATTGCAGGACCTGATTTTTTCAGCATTTGTGCATTTACTGTATGTATGACTCTAATTTAACATCACAGATAGCACCACAGCTGTGTGGTATGTAAAAGAGGGGCACAAAGTCCAATTGTCTCTGCCGACTAGCCATACTGCCTTTGACATTGCCATACAATATAGTCTGTTCTTTCAGGCAGAGTACATCTTTTCAGAGAAGAACACAGTGGCTGACCCTTTAAATAGATTCAGAGCGGATCCTCACAAATGGATGCTAAACAGGGTGGTCTTCCTGGATATTGTCCTTCAGCAGGGTACTCTCCAAAAATAGATCTTTTCATCTGCAAGCAGAACAGGCAGCTCTGGTAGTTTTGCTCAAGGTTACCATGCCCAGAAGTGTCTCGTGGATGGGGAAGTTCCTTTATGCATTCTCCCATTTCTCTGATTCCCAAAGTCATCCCCAAAATCAAGAAAAGCAAACCAGAAATGCCTTTTAGCTCAGACATTAATGGTTCCCCCTTTTCTTTCACCTGCCCAGGGGCTGTCATAACTAGTTACTTCACAAAATAAACCTAATCACACAACACAAGGGCTCTCTAATTCATCCAGTTCTCCAAAGTTTAGTTTTAAGTGTTTGGATAATAATTCCATCCAGGCACCAATTTCCAGAAAATGTGCTGCAGGTTCTACGGGAGGCTGGAAAACCTGCTTCTGAAAAATCTTTTATTTCCAGATGTAAAAAGTTCTCTGTTTAGTGCCACAAGCAGAAACAGGACCATAGTCAAATGGGTATCCCTAATATTTGTTGTGTGTGTGAGCTGTTCAGTTCTAAGCTGACATTTCCTTCTGTCAAGGCACACTTTCACTAAGCATTACTAGCTTGATGCTTTCTCCGGGTCAGCAGCAGGCTTTGATAGATCTAGTTTTCAAGAAATTTTAGACCTTAGATCTCAACATTCATACATCTCCATTTCTGTTTAGACAGCAATGAAAATCTCCCAAATGGTAGTGATGCTACAACAGTGGTCTAAGAAAGGGCATAGTACATTTGTGTAAGAACTTACCATAACAGTAGGTAGTCTGACTGATAGGTGTTGCAGTATACATCCATTTTTCCTTCTTTCTCCCTGTTTTTTTGTCTTTCTGTTCTTGGCCAAGGTGGGCTATTGCTTCCCCCTCTCCTCTTGACGCATACATTTGTGAATAGTTGCCTCTGCTTCTGCTTCAGTACCTTGGTCTAGTGTAAGAAAGTCCTAGGATAATTCATACCTGTACACACCTTGTGTACCCCCTAGCACCGTCTGGCTGAGGTCATACATGGGACGTGTTGTGCAAGAGGAACCCAGGCTTTTGGCATGCTGGCTGGATATATGGCTATCCTTGGCAGGATATCCCATCAGTTAGTAATACTTCAGTAGTGATCAGTCACACATCTGTTGTTACATGGTAAGTTCTTACACAGCTGTACTGTTCTAGGTTTATTACTGAACTCAGAACACAAAGGGCATTCCTTTTTCTCAGGCATGGTCCTGGCTCTGTCCCACTATTTCAGGGATATCTTGGTCTAGAAAGAATCGAACAAGTCTCAGTGAAAGAATCATTGTGTTAAAGTTTATGGTCCCCTGTAGACTGATTGCTTCTGTGTGTGAAGAAACAACATTACCTAAGAAACAGGTGGTGCCAGTGTGTACAATTCCTTCATTGCTCCATTCCAGTACTGCCATTTATCTAGAAAGAACTCTTATAGTGGATAGACCACTTTTGTATCAATTTAAGAATTCTGTTTAAGCTACCCCACGGGGCCCATATACTCACCACAGATTCATCCTGTGGAGCCAAAGGTCCTAGGAACTTGGAGTAAGGCCTTCAGAAAGAAGCATATAAAAGTAAAATAGATGATGGCGGTGATATTAGCCATCGAGGCTTTCTGGCCAGTGTGGCAACAGAGAACCATGCACATCCAAATGGACAATACCATGATAATGAAGTAAAATCAAGAGGGTGGTGTTCACTTTTACATGTTGACACTAGCACTGCAAGCATTGGAACCTGCCCAGGTGTCCGGGCTAACCTTCAGGACAGTGTACATATCATGGGTCTGTATTAGCATACCGCAAGTATACATACGTGAATCCCTAAAGGCCGACAGAAACAGCGAACCGGAAATACACTGAATGTCAGTAAGCACGAAATTCAAATGATCGAATTGCAATAGTTGGCCAACCCCACCTCCCACTACGTACTGTCTACCCAAACAAAATAAATAATCTACACTTCACCCATATGTACACTTCACCAATATATCCCATATCCTAATTAAACATGCATTACACACAAATGTATGTGAATGTAAACAAACACCACCCAAGTATAGGAAAAGTTTAATTTACGTGTCTATTCCGCTACGCAACTGTATTACTATATATGCACTTAACCCTTCTTCTAACCCTAAGGTCAGTATCTGTTGCACATGTAGGTTGAATGTATTACTATATATGCACTTAACCTTAACTCTCACTCTAACCCTAAGGTCAGTATCTATTGCACATTTACGTTAGTGAGCTGTACCGGATAAGGGAATCTCCTACTGATATTTTACCTTACTAAACATGATGTGGCCAACTATGACAATTCGATAATTTGAATTTTGTGCTTATTGATGTTCGGTGTACTTGCGGTTCGCTGTGTACGTGTCGGCCTTTAGGGATTCGCGTATGTGTACTTTCAGCATTCTAATATAGACCCCATATCATCCCAACAGAATGTGTTGTCATACCAGCTGAGCAGAAAAGAAGAAGTTACCACAAAGGAATGATGAGCAGGGACATGATTTTGAGTGTAGTGCAAAGACTGGGTAAGCTAGATGTTGAATGTTATTTATTTCCAATACCTTTGTTTCTTTTATCCAGTAAATTCTATACCCCTACTCGCAGTCATCCCTGTTGGCAAAATCTACTTTTTCTTTCCTTTTTTGCCTTATTTCTTAGAGTACTTTTTGTTAGCGTATAACTGAAATGTTTTGTATGGTTGTTGTTCTCCTTGGCGACTTGCATCTAAAGTTGTACATTCTCCTTATTTATTATCCTCCCCCATTTCATCATCGTGCCTTTCCGCTTTGATTTGTACCCTTCTGCTTCTGTTAAGTATGAACCTTAACTGTGTTGCTCTAAAGTATCCCTTCATATCAGGTAATCCTAAACTTCATTATTCTATAGGAAGAAACACTTTACCCCACTTAACTCTTTGTTTAACAAATGAAACCCTTCAACCTTATATTTATTATGGTCCACAGCTTCATCTCTGGTTGATAAAAATCGCCTGACCTGCATATAAAGCTAGAGGGACTAGAAACATTTTCACTTTTTGTATCTTTCTATTCTTACCCATAATCTGGAGCTTCCAACTTCTTACTTTTATTTTTAATCTTCTTAACATATCCATAGCTGTCCATAGTTGCAGCTGAACAGAAGTTGCAGAGAGCCAATATTTCCCATTCTTAGATGACTGGATCATATTTCCTCCTTTCATTCAAGTTTTGACTGTCACCAAGGATTCTCTAATCAAAATATTGCATTGTCCCTGATACTACATTGAACCGTAAAGCCACACCTGACCTCTTCCCATCTACTACATTTATTAGCTGCAGTCTAGATATTGCTGATTGCAGGCATTGTCTTCCTGCGAATTGCAAGAAAAACTGTAAATATAAGAAAATTAATTTAAATGCAATTTTAACTGCAAGAAAATGTAGTTGTAAATATGTAAATATATAATAATATAAAGATACAATAATTAATTGTAAAGAAAATGTTAATTGTAAATGCAAGAAACACTCTAGCCACTACCTTCTTATTGCCAACTCTCCGATATGACACTGTTCTCCTAACAAACTTAAACAATACTCAAAGAAACTTGCTTCCTGATAGAGAAAATAGATAAATTTGCCACCAGTCTGTCTCATAGGACTCACCAATATCATAGCTTAAAGCATTTAAACTGGATTCAGCTACAAACTACATAACATATTCACAACTAACTACAGCACACAAACTCATTCATCATCCAGAAAAATGCCCTGTACTCTAACTTATTACTGACCTACTGTCCAGCAAGGGACCTCTGCTCTAATAACAAATACTTATTACTTATAAGTAAGTCAAATAATGTTGCAGCAGACTCGCTCTACTCCCAATATGTTGCTAAACTCTAGAATAATATCCCTACGCAAATAAAACTCTCTGATAAACTCAATAGTTTTAAGCCACTGCTGAAACATCTTAACCAATCCTGGTCCTGCACATGATTATCTCCAGGTTGAGACTTTGTGTTCACCGTATGATACTGTCCTTAAACAGAATACACTCACCCTTTCACTGAAATGACAAAACAGTTTTTATACATAACTGGTGCCTGTAGAATCCACTAAGTTGCATGTGGGCTTTCTCTTTAGTAACTTCCACCTTTTTAAAATCTTAGAATGTATAAATGTAGCTAGTGTTTGTGTATAGCTGTAAATAAAAAAAAAATTAGAAATGTAACTAATCTGTGTTTAACTGGAACTTAGTATAATGCAGTGTAAGCAAATAGACCTTTACAGTCCAGTGATCTTGGATATCAGGTCTTCTGTCACACCAGATTCATATTTTTAAAGCATCCAGGCAACACCTCAGTTAGTCAATATAGCTCACAGATCTTATCAAGATGAACCTGGTTCAGCTACACGTTTATACAACAGCAGTTATTACAGACATGTCTAGTCTTAAGTAAGTCATTACAGTGGCTAAACTGCTCATGCATGTGGATATCCTATACTTCCTTGTCTATGAGATGACACTTCTCCCCACAGTTGTACCATTGCATGATTCATTTCCCAAAAGTGTGATTGCGATCTACTCTGACAATATGACAGTGGTTTGATAGATCAGCATATTTAGGGGGGGTTTAGTTTGTTTTCCCCTTTTGTCAGGAAAATTAACATATAGGATAGGTCATTCAGTCCAAGAAGTGATTTGTGGAAGCAAATCACATTCCAGGGGAAGCCATCTCTCTAGCAACCAAGCTTGGTTGCTATTTAGTGATGCTCAGAGTGGTTCCTCACTTCTTTGGTGACTTGTTCCACATGTATAGCAGATTTTTTGTTGACCAAGTACTACCAAGCGCAGAAGCTGCCTGTTCCACAGGAATACCCCAAAGTTACTTTGGTCCAGGAATGGCCACCTGGACTCATCTTGACTCCTTCCCCTGTTTCCTCTTATGATGTTCATGCAAAAATCCCAAGTTTCAGAAGGCTAAGGTAATTTTCTTAGCCCCTTCCTGGCTTCATAGGATGTTACTAGGCTAATGGCCCTAGGGCCTTTACAAGCCTAGCAGTGTAAAAAAAAAAATTAGTATCCTTATTGACCATACTTCGGTGGTCATTCGTAACAGAGTGATTGTGATCAGCAGTGATTGCCTCTGTCCATGGGGGACATACGAGCCACCCCCTGGGGTGAATTTATGGTCACCCATCCAGTTGTCAAGACTGCACTTGAATAGGGTCATTGAGGAGCTCTGTTTCACATGGAGAGGGAGCTTATGCGAGAGGAGTGGCAATTTCTTGGAGATGTATCGTGTCTCTCCAGCATGTTCTGTTAATGTCACAGGTTAGGTTGAGATCCCTGGATTGAGTTATTCTTGTCCCATTTGATATGTGGATGTGCAGCATTTCCATTAGGGTAGGGTCTGTGACTGCTGCGTAGGTCAGGCACCATGTGCTTCTGTGCAGCCTGTATGATACAAAGTACAGTGACAAGGCTTTCAATCTTTCCCGGATTCTCTTGGTTAGAAACCTCTGTGGTCTCTCCAGTTGCTGCAGGTGTCTAGTGAGATACGTACAGAAGGGAGCATTGTACTTGATTAGAGGTCTGATAAGGGTTGAGTATAGTGGAGTTATTACCTCCCTGGTGTTGGATGTGATGCCCTTATTTATGAGATGCGTAGTGTAGAATGTTTTTCTCATCACTACTGACACATGGTGATTGAAGTTTAGGTTGCTATCAACCTGTGTTCCCAAGTCACGTTCCACTGAGTGTGAGCTTAGAGAGGTGCTATCTATATCATTATTAGCAGAGGCGGCTACTTTTCCAAAAGGGAAATGAGGCTTTTTGTTGCATTAGGTTGTAGTCTGTGAGTTTGGCACCAGTCTTTTGTCTGTCAGCCCTTTCTGTAATATGTTAACATCATTGGGGGACTGTATGATTGCACCCAGTTTACAGTCATCTGCAAACTTTGTAAGCCATAGGCCATCAACATTTTCCTGGAATTAAAAGAAATAGATTCCAAGCAGTAGAGGGCCCAGCACAGATCCCTGTGGTACCCCACTAGTAACTGGTCTCCTGTTGGAGGTGCACTCCCAACTTTGACTGTGCATTCTGTCTGAGAGCCAGTTGGCTACCCATCTAGTAATGTTATGGGTTAGTCCCCAGTTGTGAGAGTTTCTCTATGACACCTGAATGGGGTATTGTGTCAAAGGCCATGGCTAAATCAAGATAGGTAGTTTGTACTGTTTTGCCCTCATCTAGGACTTTGGTGACATTCTCAAAGAAGTCCAGCAGGTTTAATAAGCAAGATCTACCCTTGACAAAACCAAACTGGGTTGGGTCAGTAGTTTGAAGGTTGCTTATGCCAGTGTGGGTAAGTTCCATGATGATTCTTTCCATGGTCTTGCAGATGAGGCTGGTCAGGCTTATAGGTTCATAGGTAAGTACTAGGCTATCTGCCCAAGGGCATTTATAAGCCTAGCCAGAGTGTGTTGGCTTTCGCCACCCCCTTAGATTAGTTCCCTGTGCCTCTGACCAACAGAGCCATTAGTTACCTGCACTTCTGTCCAACAGAGCCACTACAGTGATCCCCGGGGTAAATTTTCTGTTTCCCATCCACCCGTCAAGGTTTCGCTTGAAATTGCTAGTGAGGGGCTCTGCCTGATGTATATTGGAATTTTGTTCCAAAGCATGGGGAGTCCCTGGGTCAGGAATCTATCCCTCCAGCACGTCCTATTTATCGTTGTGGTAAGGTTTATATCCCTAGAGCGTGTGGCTCTCGGGGATTTTTTTTTTTTTTTAGGTGGAACATATCCATCAATTCTGGGTTGGACATGTCCTTGTATGTTAAGCAGAGATCACCTCTGAGTAATTGGTATGCAACCGAGTACAGCTGGAGTTTCTGTAGTCGGCTGCATAGGTCATCTATTTGAGGCCAATAATTTTCTTGGTGAGGTACTTTTGTGGTCTTTCTAGCTGTTGCAGGTGTCTTGTAAGGTACATCCCAAATGGGGAGTTATATTCTATAATGGGTCTAATAAGTGATGAGTAGAAAGGCACAATAACGTCCTTTGTTCTGGATGAGAACCCTTTTGAGATTAGGTGAGCCACGTAGAAGGATTTTCTGACCACCTTGGCAATATGATTATCAAGCGAGAGATTGCTATCTACTTGGGTCCCCAGATCCTTTACTTTTTCTGTATTTATGATGTAGTTTGCAGGTACTTTGTTTTTTCCAAAGGGGATGATTATATACTTTTTGGCATTCAGCTTGAGGCCGTGATTTTGACACCAGGTATCCTTCTCAGTGAGACCCTTCTGGAGGGTGTCTGTGTCAGCCGGAGAATCAATTATGGCCCCTAGTTTGCAGTCATCTGCAGACTTGGTCAGCCAAAGTCCTCCTGCGCTTGCCTGTACCTCTGTGAAGTATATACCGAACAGGAGGGGTCCTAGGACTGAGCCCTGGGGGATGCCACTTGTAACCAGTTTAGAGCTGGACCTAGAGTCTGCAACTCTCACCTTGTGTGTTCTGTTCGTAAGCCAATTTGCAACCCATCTCATGATGTAGGGGTTAAAGTTTCAGGTTGGTGAGTTTGTCTATAGTACCAGAATGGGGAATGGTGTCAAAAGCCTTGGCTTTTGGTAGGTTGTGTGAACCTCCTTACCCTCATCCTAATGCCTTGGTAACTGTCTCAAAGAAGTCCACCAGGTTTAGGAGGCATGATCTGCCCTTAAAGCCAAACTGGGTGGAGTCCAAAGTTTGGAGGTTCCCAATGTCTCTGTTATTGAGTTCCATAATGATTATAGGTTCATAGGTTCATAGGTTGATACTAGGCTATCTGCCCGAGGGCATTTACAAGCCTAGCCCATCGTTTTGTGGCTTACGCCACCCCTTTAGTATGGGGAACTATACCCATTATTTTGCTGTGCCTCTGTCGACCAGTGACACTGAGGTAATCCCTGGGGTATATCTGCGATCTCCCATCCATTGGTCAAGATTTCTCTTGAACAAGGCCAGCGAGGTGCTCTGCCTCCCATGTACCGGGATTTTGTTCCACAGCATAGGGAGTCTTTGGGTGATGAATCTATCCCTCCAGCACGTCCTATTAATAGCCGTGTCAAGGTTTAAGTCTCCGCCCTTGTGGCTCTGATGGATCTAGAGTGTTTGAGGTGAAGCATATGCATCAAATCTGGGTTTGAGATGGCCTTGTATGTTAGGCAAAGGTCACCTCTGAGCAAGCGGTAAGCGACTGAATAGAGCTGGAATTCTTTCAGTCGGGCAGCATAGGACAGATTTTTGAGACCCTTTATCCTTTTGGTGAGGAACTTTTGTGGCCTCTCCAGCTGCTGCAAGTGTCGGGTCAGATACATTCCGAATGGGGCATTGTACTCAATCATTGGTTTGATGAGTGATGAGTAAAGGGAGACTATGACCTCCCTTGATCTAGATGAGAATCCCTTCATGATAAGGTGGGCAATGTAGAAGGTCTTCCTAACTACTTTAGCTACATGGGTGTCGAATGACAGACTACTATCAACCTGGGTCCCCAGGTCCCTGATAACTTCTTCTGTGCTCAGTGGATTTCCACCTATTTGGTAGCTAGGGGTAACCTTGTTTTTCCCGAAGGGTATGGCTATGCATTTTTTGGCATTTAACTTTAGGCCGTGGCTCTGGCACCAGTTATCCGTTTCTGTGAGACCCTTCTGAAGGATATCTGTGTCAGATGTGTTTTCTACTATGGCGCCCAGTTTTCAGTCATCTGCAAACTTTGTCAGCCATAACCCTCCTGTGTTTGCTTGTACTTCGGAAAAGTGGATGCCAAACAAGAGTGGGCCCAGGACTGAGCCCTGTGGGACACCACTTGTGACAGGCTTTGAGTCTGACATGGCGCCAGCAACTCTGACCCTGTGGGTTCTATCACTCAGCCAGTTTGCAACCCATCTTGTGATGTATGGGTTGACATTTAAGCTGATGAGTTTTTCAATGATACCCGAGTGGGGTATTGTATCGAGGCCTTAGCCAGATCGAGGTAGGCTGTATGGACTGCCATTCCCTCATCAATGGCTTTGGTGACTGTTTGAAAAAGTCAACCAAGTTTAAAAGGCATGATCTGCCTTTGACAAAGCCAAACTGGGTTGGATCCAAAGTCT
This sequence comes from Protopterus annectens, assembly GCF_019279795.1. NCBI lineage: Eukaryota > Metazoa > Chordata > Ceratodontiformes > Protopteridae > Protopterus > Protopterus annectens. Next base: position 1,172,539,656 of record NC_056743.1, on the reverse strand, counting down.
GCAAATTCCTATGTCTTTATTTATGAGGTCCATTATTATCCTCTCCATGGCTTTGCAGATAAGGCTTGTCAAGCTAATGGGCGGTAGTTTCAGGGTCGGTGGAGGCACCGCCTTTGTGAAGTGGTACCACAGTTGCAGTGCGCCACTCCTGGAGTGCGTATCCAGAGGTAAGACTTTGATTAAACAGCTGTCCTAGCTGTGGGTTTAATTCCTCATTGAGTTCATGGAGCACACAGCCGGGGACACCATCAGGTCCCATGGATGCTGTGTTTTTTGCTTTGGAGAGAGCAGTTCTCACTTGGGCGCTGGAGATGTTTGGGGGGCTGCAATCGTTTGGTATAGATATCTCTCCTTTTGGGGGGGGGGGGGGGAGAGAAGTTTGCACTGAACCTGTCAGCCAGTATGTTGGCAATGTCTGTAGGATCAATATTCCATAGCCTTGCAGACCAGGCTAGTCAGGCTTATAGGGCGGTAGTTCCCAGGGTCTGTTGTGGCACCACCTTTGTGAAGTGGGTAACTGTTGCTGTGTGCCACTCTGTGGATACGTAGCCTGTAGAGAAGGCTGAGCTTGAACAGTGTTTTTAGGTGAGGGGTTAGTTCATTTTGGAGCTCTTGTAAGACACAGCCTGGGACACCGTCCGGTCCCATTGAGGCTGTGTTTTTGGCTTTGGATAGGGCTGATGTCCTTCATGGATGCATCTGCAGTCATAACAACTGGGTTGTCCTGTCGTCAGGCAGCCCTGCAGTCGGCCGGATTCCAAAGTCCGGGTCCGGCTTCGGCTGATGTCGCACTTCACCCGACGTCATCTCTGCTGGTCTCCGGGTATAAAGGCATCAGCCGACGCCATTTTCTTCAGTCTTTCTTGCCGCGTGGCGCCCGAAGCAGAAGCTGTTCGCAAGTGCCGGTCGGTCGGATCCAGAGATTTCTACTACGAATACTACTTGAAGACTTCTAAAGCTAAGTACCCCGTTGGGGACTCTTTCTTGCCTCAGCCGATGTCAGAAAAAGTCAATAACTGTTTAACTTGTGGGAAACAAATACCTCATAAAGATTTCCACTCTTACTGTTTGCCTTGTTTAGGCCCAGACCACGACGTAGCAGCTTGTTCGGCCTGTGCTTCCTTCAACCGACGAACGCTTAGGCGTCGGTCGGAGTTTGCTGAACAGTTTTTCGGTTCAGAATTTGCGTACATTATGCCGTCGGATCCTCCGACTACCCAAATTGTTAAGAAACGCAAAGAAAAAGACTGACACTCGCGGTCCACTGTTTCGGTCGAAACCATGGTGAAGCAAACCACGAGTGTCTCGGTTTCGGCCGAAACCGAGAAAACTGATCAAAGCACAGCTGAATCTTTGACTACTTCTGAGGTTCCTGCTACCTTACTTGAATCGGCCTCTGAAATTTTACCTACTACAGTGGCTTCTAGTGAATTATCAGACACCATCCCTTTGGATGTCTCTACCCCAGCACGTGGTGCTGCTAGGCCTCCTGCAGCCATGTCCATTAAGGCCTTTGCCAGGGCTAAAGCAGCCAAGTCTACTAAATCAGTGCCTGTTAAACCCCCCTCAACCAGGCCTACTTCTAGTTCACAAATGCTTACTCTGGCAGAAGATTTAATATCCTTAATCAGGGGATCCCAATCTCATCCAGACAGGGCCTTTCAGCCCCCAGAGAAGAGACCTAGGGCAGAGCCCCCCGAGCCTGTGTCCTCTGATGATTCTGCGGATGACTCAGATATTACAGACCAGCCAGAGGCTCCTTTCTCCAATTATGAAGACTCAGATGCTGAAGAATCCATTCCAGCTGCTTCTCCACCAGAAGAATTCTCCTTTGGGGAAACCTTACATGCCATGCGAGAACAATTCCAATGGCAGCAACAGGATTTCTCAGATTCCAGAAAAAGACTTAGGACTTTTCTGCATCTTCCACAACACAGGCCCTTAGCTATACCTCCTGTCCTCTCTGTTGTGGATGATGCCTTTAATGATGTCTGCTCGGCACCAGATTCCTTACCTCCAGCCCCTGCCAAACCAGACAGATTTTACAGGGTACCAGACACGCATCATCACCTTTACAAGGCCCCACTTGCAGACCCCAAAACTATATCCCAGGGGCCTAAGGCAGTAGCCTCGACCACAGCAAAAAACCCTATTCCTTCTGAAAGGGAAGCCAGGTCTTTAGACAGATGGGGCAAAAAAGTTTATACCTCAGCTACTCTCTCAGCTAGAGCTTTAAACTGTCAGTTTCACATGATACAATACCAAGAGTTTATGCTTGATCAGTTAACTAAAAAACTATCCTCTGACGACTCTATAGATAAGAAATATGTATTAGAAATGGTAAATAACATACAACAGGTTAGTAACCATTCCTTAAAATGTGGCTATGATGCACTGGAGGCTTCATTTAGATCAGCCATGACTGGCACAGTGATAAGAAGACATGCATGGCTGAAGGAACAAGTCTTACCGGATCATGTTAAAGCTAAGTTATTAGATGCTCCTATGGATAAGACCAGTTTGTTTGGCACACCTGCCCAGCAGGTAATGAAGAAAATGGAAGAAAAGGCAAAATCTGTTCAAACGGTTAAAGATTTCTTGCAGGTTCAGCCCCCAAGGTTTAGCAGGAACTGGCCTGCCAAAAATTGGTCCTTTCCTGACTCCACAAGATCCCAAAGGGGCAGGAATAGACGTTCCAGAGGCACAAACCAATCTCCAGAGGAGGTGCCTACAGAGGACGACAGTGGCAAGCTAATAACAGAGGCACAGACTCAGCCACTACCACTACAACAGCACAATCACAGTGACTTAACTCTACATCCGCCTACCAGGGAACAAATAGCAGCTCCATTAGGCGGAAAATTAACCTTATTTTCGAAAAACTGGCACTACATCACAAAAGACAAGTGGATTTTGCAAACCATAGACCAAGGTTACCGGTTCCACTTTCACACTTTACCAGTCAAAAGAGGAATGCCAAACCTGCCTCCAAATCAAAAACAGAAGCTCTACAGCAGATAATGCAATTAGCAAAGATGAGAGCTGTGGAAAGAGTGCCAATAACAGAACAAGGCAAAGGATTTTACTCCAGACTATTCCTAGTTCCAAGAAAGGAAAAAGTTGGAGACCTATTCTCGACCTGTCCACCTTAAATACATACATCATTGTCCCAAAATTCAAAATGCTGACCCTACAGCAACTTCTTCCCATGCTGGGCAAGGAGTGTTGGCTGGTAACTCTAGATCTCAAGGAGGCATACCTGCACGTCCCCGTTCGACCAATTTGCAGAAGATACCTCAGATTTCTTGCAGGATCAGAGCATTATCAATTCTCAGCATTGCCCTTTGGCTTATCTACTGCGCCCAGAGTATTCACAAAATGCTTGGCATCAGTAATCGCCCACTGCAGACTACAGGGAATCCAAATTTATCCATACCTGGACGACTGCCTGCTACAAGGGGACAACAAAAGCAAGCTGACAACAGATTTACAAAGGGTCATTTACTTGCTACAAGCACTGGGATACACAGTCAATTTACAAAAGTCAAGGCTGATACCATCCCAAACAAGGACATTCCTGGGCGCGGAATTGGACACTGTAAAACAAATGGCATTCCTAACCGCAGAAAAACAAAAGAACTCCCTCTTTACTTCTTGGCTCTAACAAAACAGAACAAGTTAACAGCAAGAAAAGTCCTGCAGGCCTTGGGCTACATGGCATCATGCATAATCTTGGTTCCACATGCCAGACTACATATGAGAAAACTACAGTGGTACCTAAGGAATTTATGGTCCCAACACAGGCACAGCCTAGAAGCAGAAATTCCACTAATCCCATGCCTAAAACAGGAGTTCCTATGGTGGGCACAAGCATGCCAGTCAAACCCAGGCCTACCCTTTCACAGCTATCAAGCAAGCCAGACCATCACAACAGGCGCCTCAGACCTAGGATGGGGGGCTCACATGCTGGACAAATGCGTACAAGGATTGTGGGCGCAGGATCAACTCCACCTGCACATCAACCTAAAAGAAATGCTGGCAGTAAAACTGGCAATCCAAAATTTCAGACCATTTCTCAAAGAGGGCCATTTGATGATAAGGACAGACAACACCACAGTCATGTGGTACATCAACAAGCAGGGAGGCACTCATTCATACCCCTATGCAGAATGACTTTGGAGCTTTGGAACCTGGCACTCAGCTACAACATCCAGTTACAGGCAATATTTGTACCGGGAAAGGACAATACTCTAGCAGACATATTGAGCAGAACCACATCGGATGCCCACGAATGGATGCTACACCCGGACATCTTCAAGACCATCTCAAAGAAATGGGGAAGACCACAGATAGATCTATTCGCTTCCCCTCTCAATCACCAACTCAAAAATTCTGCACAAGGACATTCCACCCACTTGCATGGAAAGTGGATTCGCTCTCCTTCAGCTGGAAAGGTCTAACAGCATATGCATTTCCACCTCTTCCCTTGATACACAAGGTATTACTAAAAATCAAGGAGGAGCGTCCAAGGATAACCCTGATAGCTCCAAACTGGCCAAGACAACACTGGTACCCATTACTGAGGAGCGTCTCTCGGGACAACATGTGGCCAACACTCCTGATGCCTTTGATGTTAACTCAGAACTACTACAGCATCATAGATCCAAACGTAAAAACGTTGCAACAGAGTGCATGGAACATCACATAGCAGCAAGTAACCGAGAACTTTCCCAAGGGGTTAAAGACAATATCCATGAAGCCGCAGACCTTCAACAAGAAGGAACTATGCAGGAAAATGGAAAAGGTTTGTCATTTGGAGCACTGAAAGAGGAAAAGATGTGTCAATTATAGATATGGCTAACATTCTGGAGTATCTGGCAGAGCTTCTACATACAGGCCTGTCCTATTCCTCCATCAAGATACATGCATCAGCTATTTCAGCAGAATACAGCTTTGATCCACCTGTCTTTTCACACCCTTTACTCAGGCAGTTCCTCAGAGGAATCAAGAATGTAAAACCTCCAAGGAAACCACCATTACCAGCTTGGGATTTGAACTTTGTGCTAGAAAAATTGACACTCGCACCTTTTGAACCAGCAGCTACAGCGGACCTACAGCATCTATCGTGGAAAACTGCTTTCCTACTGGCAATAACCTCAGCAAGGAGGGTCTCTGAACTTCAGGCCCTAATGGCGGTACAGCCCTTCCTAATCTTCCACCAAGATAGAGTGTCCATGAGGACTAATCCTACATTTATGCCTAAGGTGATATCCAGAGTGTCTTTAAACCAGGCAATCCACCTACCTACCTTCTTTCCCAACCCACAAAACAGAGGGGAAAGAATGCTGCATTCCTTGGATGTACATAGACAGTTACGCTACTACCTGGACAGAACAAAAAGTAGCAGAAAAACTGACCAGCTTTTTGTACCTATGCAACAGGAAGGGAAGGAAAAGCAATTTCCAAACAGACAATCTCCAAATGGATAGGAAATTGCATACGGTTCTGTTACTCCTTCCATGGAAAACCAATTCCACAGAACATAAGGCCTCATTCTACAAGGGCAACAGCCACTACCACAGCCTTCCTACGAGGTGTGGCAACCAAGGACATTATTGAGGCGGCTACTTGGACCTCCGTGCATACATTTGCCAAGCATTATAACTTACCAATGTACTCCAGATCCCGAGCAGGGTTTGCCACTGCTGTGCTGCAAGGGATCCTAACCACACCATAATCTAAATTTTTCCTCCTCCCTTAGTTGGCTATGGTATTCTACCCAGTTGTTATGACTGCAGATGCATCCATGAAGGACATAGTACAGTTTTGTACCTACCATAAATGTAGATGTCCGAACTGGATAGCATCTGCAGTCAGGATCCTCCCTCCTTCCCCTCTGTGGTACTCCTAGGGTATTTATCCTCCTAATAGCTAGCTAGTGGGGGGAGTCTTTTATGGTGTATTTGTTTGTATATATGTACATATATGCTTATTTTCTGAGTTTGCCTTCTATCCTTTTGGAAACATTGGCATTTATCCAAAAATTAGCCTTCCAGGAAGGGCAACTGGCATCTGGGGCAAGAAACACTGAAGAAAATGGCGTCGGCTGATGCCTTTATACCCGGAGACCAGCAGAGATGACGTCGGGTGAAGTGCGACATCAGCCGAAGCCGGACCCGGACTTTGGAATCCGGCCGACTGCAGGGCTGCCTGACGACAGGACAACCCAGTTGTTATGACTGCAGATGCTATCCAGTTCGGACATCTACATTTATGGTAGGTACAAAACTGTACTTTTTAACCTGTGTGTCGGTGATTAACAGGGCCTTACATTCTTCTAGTATGGTTATGGGCTCTTTAGGGGGTGAGAGGGGTGTGAAATTTGCACTGAACCTGTCTGCTAAAATGTTGACAATATCAGTTGGTTCAGTGTATTTTGTGCCATTCTGCACCAACTCAGAGCAGATCTGAGAGTTTTCACTTATGTTCTTGACATAGCTAAAGAATGCTTTGTGGTTATCTTTGGAGTCCTTGGCAATTTTTCTTACAAAGCTAGCCTTGGATGATTTTATGAGGGATCGTAGTCTCTTGCTGATACTGATCAGGGATGTCTTTCCTTCTAGGGATTTTGCTCTTATCTCTACTAGTTTCCTCCTCCTGTTGTAAAGCATGTTTATGGCAGGGGTACACCAGACTGGTTTCCTTTTCTTGGAGGAGTGAGTCTCGGTTTTACTTGGGATAGCACGATTCATGCATTCCTGCAGATGATCATAGAGTGCCTTTGTATAGGTTTCAGCAGCTTGGACAGCATTGTCCATTGGCATGGGGGCTGTGAACCTTTCCACCTCAGTCTTAAGCAACGTGAATTTTGCTTTTGAAAAGTTTTTCATGGTGGTTTCCTTGATTGGAGTTGGGGGCAGAATGTGAGTATCCAGAGCGGTTAGTCTGTGGTCTGATCGAACCAACGAGGGGTTGACGTCAGGTGTGGAACACCAATTGCCCATGTTGAAGATGACCAGGTCCAATATGTTGTTCCCCCTGGTGGGGGTGTTGATCAGTTGATCCAGGGTGTTCGAGTTTATAAATTCTAGGAAGCGTTGAGCAAGGAAGTTAGTACTTAAGTAGTTCTCCCAGTTAATGTTTGGGTAGTTGAAATCACCCAGTATTAGGGTGTTTGGTAGGACCTTCATATTTCCAAGTGTCTCCAGAAATGCGGAATGGGGCTCCTGGGTCATGGTGGGTGATCTGTAGCAAGCTGCAGTTTGGATTGCAGTTTTGCCCATTGTTAGTTGCACTTGGATGATCTCTGACGCCACTAACCTGGTGGTGTGAGTATCCTTGATGGATAAGGATACACCCCCCGCCTTTTATGTTTAGGTCCAGGTTCTTTGACCGAAAGGTATAGTATGAGATGTCCTTCAAGAATGCAACTGCAGTCCTGACATATGGGTTGTCCTGCCTCAGGCAGCCCTTCGGTCGGCCGGATTCCAAAGTCTGGGTCCGGCGTCGGCTGATGTCGCTTCCTCCCCGACGTCAGATCGGCTGGGGTATAAAGGCATCCGCCGACGCCATCTTCTTCAGTCTTTCTTGCCGCGCGGTGCCCGAAGCAGAAGCAGTTCGCAAGTGCCGGTCGGTCAGCTCCTGTGTTTTCAGTTTCCGAAGACTTTTTTGGCGAAAATTACGCTTATACCATGCCGTCGGAACAACCGACAGCACATATTTCCAAAAAACGTAAGGACCGGGACCGACATCCTCGGCCCGCGTCATCCACCGATACCACGCCTAAGCCTTCCGCGAGTGCATCGGTCTCTTCGGAGGCGGTAATTCAACTGCTCCAGGCCAACGACACCGCTTTACCGCGTACTTCGGTCCCGGAGGTTTCCCCGGTACCGGTTGTTGATTTTCCTCCCGAAACCGAAGCTCAAGATTTACCTGACACCATACCAGTGGATAAAGTTACTCCTGCACGTGGAGCAGCTAGGCCTCCGGTCTCCATGTCCATCAAGGCCTACACACGTGCTAAGGCTGCCAGCCAGGCTAAGGCCCTTCCTCCTAAATCTTTTTCCCAGGGCTCCTCTTCTGAAAAACAGATCATGACTCTTGCTGCAGATCTAATCTCTCTAATCAGAGGTTCTCAGTCGCATCCAGACAGAGGTTCTCAGCCGCCTGCAGTTAAAAGGCCTAGGACTGAGCAGACAGATACCCTCTCTTCGGATGAAGCCTCTAGGGATTCAGAGCACTCAGATACCCAGGAAGAATCCTTCCAGGCCTACGAGGACTCTGATGCTGAGGAATCAATTCCTTCTGCCTCTCCTCCAGTCAAGCAAGACAGATATTACAGGGTTCCTGAAACTCATAAGCATCTCTTTAAGGCCCACTCTGTGGATCTAGAAACTATTTCTCAGGGGCCCAAAGGAGTGGCTACTTCCTCTGCCAAAAACCCTTTGCCCGTGGACAGGGAATCTAGGTCCCTGGAGAGATGGGGCAAAAAAGTTTATACCTCTTCCACCCTTGCCATGAGGTCACTTAACTGTCTTTTTCATATGTTTCAGTACCAGGATTACTTAATGGATGATTTGCAGAAAACGTTAGCCTCTCCTGAGCCTATAGGTAGAAAGGCATTGCAGGATTTGGTTCATAACACTCAGCATGTTAGCAATCATTTTCTTCAGTGTGGTTATGATGCATTGGAAGCTTCATGTAGGGCAACTATGACAGGGGCCGTTATACGTAGACATGCTTGGTTGAAAGAACAGCCACTGCCAGACCATGTTAAAGTAAAGCTCCTAGATGCACCTCTGGAAAAACAGAAGCTTTTTGGTGCTAATGCACAGGATGTGTTGAAGTCTATTGAGGAAAAGGCTAAATCAGTACAGACAGTCAAGGATTTCCTCCAGGTTCAGCCACCGAGATTCAGCAGGAATTAGCCTTCAAAGAATTGGTCCTTCCCAGACACTGACAAGTTTCAAAGGGGAAAAAACAGGCATACTCGAGGTAGAGGGCAATACCGAGGCTCCTACAGGGGCCGCCAATGGCAACCACCAAATCAGAGAAGTGGCGCAGGGAGTTCAGCTGCACCACAGGGACAATCACAATGACTTGACTTTCACACCGCCGACCAAGGCTCAAAGAGAAGCACCTATAGGCGGAAAATTATCCTTATTCTCAAAGAACTGGCACATTTTAACCAAGGACAAATGGATTCTGGACATAGTAGACAAAGGTTACAGGTTCCACTTCCATACCTTACCAACGAGACAAGGCATGCCAAACCTGCCACAAAATCAAAGGGCAGAGGCACTCATACAAGTTTCGAAGCTGTTACAAATAAAAGCAATAGAAAAGGTTCCTCCTCAGGAACAAGGCCAGGGATTCTATTCAAGACTGTTCCTTGTTCCAAGAAAAGAAAAGCAATGGAGACCTATACTGGACTTGTCCACTCTAAACACTTTTCTCATTTTGCCAAAATTCAAAATGCTGACGTTACAGCAACTCCTTCCCATGCTGGGCAAGGGGTCTTGGCTGGTTACTCTGGACCTCAAGGAGGCATACCTGCATGTCCCAATCAGACACAGTTGCAGAAGATACCTCAGATTTCTTGCAGGGTCAGAGCATTATCAATTCTCAGCATTGCCGTCTGGCTTATCTACTGCGCCCAGAGTATTCACGAAATGCCTGGCATCAGTAGTTGCACATTGCAGGCTCCAGGGGATTCAAATATACCCTTACCTGGACTGCCTTATACAAGCAGACAGCAAACAAACCTTGATAAGAAACTTGGACTATGTCATTCAATTACTACAGGCTTTGGGATACACAGTCAACATTCAAAAATCAAGACTACTGCCATCCCAACACAACTGGACACACAATCACAAATGGCTTTCCTCAGAGGAGAAACAAGAACATTTATCAGATTACTTCAAAAGCCTAGCAAAGCTCACCCAGCTGACCACAAGGAAAATCCTGCAGACCCTGGGGTTCATGGCATCTTGCATTCTTCTGATCCCTCTGGCAAGACTACACATGAGAAAGCTACAATGGTACCTAAAAAGCTTATGGTCTCAACACAGCCACAATCTAGAAGACGTAATACCACTCATTCCATGCCTGCAAAGGGAATTTTTGTGGTGGGCTCAAGCAAGTCATTTAAACAAAGGCATGTCTTTCAACAAACCTCTAACAAGTCAAACCATTACAACAGACGCCTCAGATCATGGATGGGGGGGCGCACATGGAGGGCAGATGCATTCAAGGGCAATGGACTCCCAGGGAAATGCATCTGCACATAAATCAAAAAGAGATGTTGGCAGTGATGCATGCAATCGAGGCCTTCGGGAAATCCCTTCAACAAGGTCATCTGCTAATAAGGACAGACAACACCACTGTCATGTGGTACATAAACAAGCAGGGAGGCACTCATTCTTATCCCCTCTGCAGACTAACAATGACTCTTTGGGAAAAGTCCCTGAAACTGAACATCCACTTGCAATCCCAGTTTGTTCCAGGCAGGGACAATGTTCTGGCGGACAGACTGAGCAGAAATTTCTTGGATCCGCATGAATGGATGCTGCATCCACACATTTTCTCACAAATAACAAGTGCATGGGGAAGACCGGACATAGATCTCTTTGCTTCTCACCTCAATCACCACCTGGAGAAGTTCTGTTCAAGGACGCACCATCCTCTAGCCTGGAGAACGGATGCTCTCTCCTTCAGCTGGAATTCCCTAACAATTTATGCATTCCCTCCTCTACCATTACTGACCAAGGTGTTACTGAAGATCAAAGCAGAAGAACCAAAAGGAATTTTGATAGCTCCAGACTGGCCAAGGCAGCACTGGTATCCATTGCTACTGAGCATAACTCGCACCAAACCGTGGCCCTTGCCTCAAGGGCCTCTGCTTCTAACTCAGCACAATTACAGGACTGTTCATCAAAACCTGCAAACATTGCAGCTGACAGCTTGGAGGGTTCCATGATTTTTACCCATATTTCTCTTTCCGAAAAAGTTCAAGAAATCTTGCTGGAAGCACGCAGACCTTCCACCTGAAAAACCTATTCAGCCAAGTGGAAGAGATTCATCATCTGGAATGCCAACAAGGGTCAGGATGCATCAGTAATGAGCATACCACAGATATTAGAATACTTGGCAGAAATGTTTCATAGTGGCCTCTCATATTCTTCCATAAAAATTCACGCTTCAGCAATCTCAGCAAAATACAACTGTGACCCACCTGTGTTTTCGCATCCCTTGCTAAGACAGTTTCTAAGAGGGATAAAGAATATCAAACCTCCCAGAAAACCACCAGTACCTGCATGGGACCTCAATTTCATCTTGGAAAAATTAACTCTTCCTCCTTTTGAACCAGCAGCATCTTCAGAAATGCAATTTCTCTCCTGGAAAACGGTTTTCCTGTTGGCAGTTACCTCAGCAAGAAAAGTCTCTTAGATACAGGCCCTCATGGCAGTACCTCCCTTTCTCATTTTTCATCAGGACAGAGTTTCTCTAAGAACCAATCCTTCATTCATGCCAAAAGTGATATCCAGGGTATCTCTAAATCAAGCAATTCACCTGCCTTCTTTCTTTCCCAATCCTCAAAATAAGGGGGAAAAGCTGCTGCACACTTTGGACATACACAGACAATTACGCTACTACTTGGATAGAACAAAGACCACCAGAAAGTCTGACCAACTGTATGTAGTCTATGCTGCTGGAGTGCAAGGAAAGGCAATCTCCAAACAAACAATTTCAAAATGGATTGGACACTGCATCAGATTCTGTTACTCTTTCCATGGAAAAGGTGTGCCAGCCAATATTAGGCCACACTCCACCAGAGCTATAGCCACATCCACAGCCTTTCTAAGAGGAGTGGCTACAAAGGACATTCTAGAGGCTGCTACATGGAGCTCCGTGCATACATTTACCAAACACTACAACCTGCCTTTATACTCCAGATCCCGAGCAGGCTTTGCTTCGGCAGTCCTGCAGGGCATTTTAGCTACACCGTCCCTTTCTTAGATCCTACCACCCCCAGCTTGGCTATGGTATTCAACCCATATGTCAGGACTGCAGTTGCATTCTTGAAGGACACAGTACAGTTTTGTACCTACCATAAATGTAGATGTCCGATAGATATGCAACTGCAGTCAGGTTTTCCCTCCCTCCTACCCCTCTGCAATTTTCCTTTTGGGTCCATTCCCCCTTTCTCTATTAGCTGGAGCTGTCTGTTATGGTGTATCTGTTTATTACTGTTGTGCATGTCTGGAATTTTTTATCCATTCACCAAATTTAGCCTTCTTTGGAGGGCACCTGGCATCTGGGGCAAGAAACACTGAAGAAGATGGCGTCGGCAGATGCCTTTATACCCCAGCCACTCTGAAGTCGGGGAGGAAGCGACATCAGCCGACGCCACACCCAGACTTTGGAATCCGGCCGACCGAAGGGCTGCCTGAGGCAGGACAACCCATATGTCAGGACTGCAGTTGCATATCTATCGGACATCTACATTTATGGTAGGTACAAAACTGTACTTTATAGCCGGGTAGTGCTGGGGTGCTGTCTGAAGCCTTAAACCAGGATGATGTCCTTCAAGGATGCATCTGCAGTCCTAACAAATGGGTTGTCCTGGCATCAGGCAGCCCTTTGGTCGGCCGGATTCCAAAGTCTGGGTCTGGCCTCTGGCCTCGGCTGATGTCGCACTTCACCCGACGTCATAGCTGCAGTTCAGCGGGTATAAAGGCATCAGCCTACGCCATTTTCCTCAGTCTTTCTTGCCGCGTGGCGCCCGAAGCAGAAGCTGTTCGCAAGTGCCGGTCGGTCAGAGCCAGAGATTGCTACTACCGAAGACTTCTAAAAAGCTAAGTACCCCGTTGGGGAATCTTTCTTGCCTCAGCCGATGTCAGAAAAAGTGAATAACTGTTTAACTTGTGGGAAACAAATACCTCATAAAGATTTCCACTCTTACTGCCTATCTTGTTTAGGCCCAGACCACGACGTAGCAGCTTGTCTAGCCTGTGCTTCCTTCAACCGACGAACACTTAGACGTCGGTCGGAGTTTGCAGAGGAGTTTTTCGGCTCCGCTTTTGCTTATATCATGCTGTCGGAGACTCTGACTTCACATTTAACTAAAAAGCGTAAGGAAAAGGACCGACACTCGCGGTCCGCGGTTTCGGCCGAAACCGCGGCTAAGCCAACCGCGAGTGTCTCGGTTTTGGCCGAGTCCGCGGTTCTTCCTTCGGCCGAAAGCATGCCTCCTTCTACCGAGGCCTCTTCCAGCATGGCTGAATCTGCTACTGAAAACCCACCTGCTCTTACAGTTTCTCAGGATTTATCAGATACTATCCCCTTAGATGTATCTACTCCTGCACGTGGAGCTGCTAGGCCCCCTGCATCCATGTCAATTAAGGCTTTTGCCAGGGCTAAAGCAGCTAAATCTTCAAAGGCCGTGCCTGCTAAGCCCCCTCTCACAGGCCTAGCTCTAGTACTCAAATGCTTAGTCTAGCAGAGGATCTCATTTCTTTAATCAGGGGAACCCAGTCTCACCCTGACAGGGCCTCTCACCCACCTCCAGAGAAGAGGCTTAGAGCAGAGCCCCCTGAGCCAGTTTCTTCAGATTATTCCTCTGATGATTCAGAAAATACAGATCCTCCAGAGGACCCTTATTCTCCATATGAGGACTCTGATGCAGAGGATTCCATACCTTCTGCCTCTCCTCCTGAGGAATTTTCTTTTGGGGAAACCTTGCATGCTATGAGGGAACAATTTCAATGGCAGGGCCAGGATTTTTCAGACTCTAGGAAAAGGCTTAGGACCTTTTTGCATTTGCCACAGCATAGGTCTTTAGCTATTCCTCCAGTACTTACAGTTGTGGATGATGCATTTAATGATGCTTGTACTGCCCCTGACTCACTGCCTCCGGCCCCTGCTAAGCCCGACAGATACTACAGGGTTCCGGACACACATTATCATTTGTATAAGGCTCCTATTGCAGATCCTGAAACTATTTCACAGGGCCCCAAAGCTGTAACAGCTGCCTCTGCCAAAAACCCCCTCCCCTCTGAAAGAGAATCTAGGGCATTGGAGAGATGGGGTAAAAAAGTTTATACTTCTGCTACTCTTTCGGCTAGGGCCTTAAACTGTCAATTCCACATGATTCAGTATCAGGAATTTCTGTTAGATCAGCTCACTAAAAAACTGTCCTCGCCTGAACCTTTAGACCGTAAGTCCCTTCAGGATTTGGTGCATAACACTCAGCAGGTCAGTAATCATTCCTTAAAATGCGGCTATGATGCACTGGAGGCTTCCTTTAGATCAGCTATGACTGGTACAGTGATCAGAAGGCATGCATGGTTAAAAGAGCAATCCTTACCAGACCATGTAAAGTCAAAGCTTCTAGATGCTCCCATGGAAAAGCACAGTTTGTTTGGTTCCCCTGCACAGCAAGTGTTGAAGAAGGTGGAAGAAAAATCTGTCCAGACAGTCAAGGATTTCTTACAGGGCCAGCCTCCGAGGTTTAGTAGGAACTGGCCTTCCAAGAATTGGTCCTTTCCAGACACCACCAGAGCACAGAGAAGCAGAAATAGACGCCCTAGAGGCAGAGGTCAATCCAGAGGTGCCTACAGGGGACGTCAGTGGCAGCCTAACAGCCAGAGAACTACTGCCACAGATCCAGCCACTACCGCTTCTACAGGACAATCACAGTGACTTGGCTCTGAAACCGCCTACCAGGGAACAACTGGCAGCACCCTTAGGTGGAAAATTAGCCTTATTTTCAGTAAATTGGCATTACATTACAGGAGACAAATGGATTTTACAGACAATAGACAAAGGCTACAGGTTTCACTTCCATACTCTTCCAAGGAAGAGAGGAATGCCAAACCTACCTCCAAACCAAAGGACAAACGCTCTACAGCAAATAGACCACTTACTAAGGATGAGAGCTATAGAAAAGGTACCCCTATGGAACAAGGACAAGGATTTTATTCAAGGCTTTTCCTAGTACCAAGAAAGGAGAACCAATGGAGACCTATCCTCGACCTGTCCGCTCTAAACACATATCTCATTGTTCCAAAATTCAAAATGCTGACCCTACAGCAACTTCTTCCCATGCTGGGCAAGGAGTCTTGGCTGGTGACTCTGGATCTCAAGGAGGCATACCTGCACGTCCCCATACGACCAAATTGCAGAAGATACCTCAGATTTCTTGCAGGATCAGAGCATTATCAATTCTCAGCATTGCCTTTTGGCTCATCTACTGCGCCCAGAGTATTCACGAAATGCCTGGCATCAGTAATTGCTCATTGCAGGCTTCAGGGAATTCAAATTTATCCATACCTGGGCGACTGCCTGTTACAAGCGGACAGCAAAGACAAATTAACAAAAGATTTGAAAAAGGTTATTCGCCTGTTGCAAGCCCTGGGATACACAGTCAACACAAAAAAGTCAAGGCTGATACCATCCCAAAGGATAACCTTCCTGGGTGCAGAACTGGACACATCAAACCAGATGGCATTCCTCACAGCAGAAAAACAGAAGCAGCTACCACTCTATTTCATGGCATTAGCAACGCAGAACCAGCTTACAGCAAGGAAAATCCTGCAAGCCCTGGGTTACATGGCATCCTGCATAATACTAATTCCACATGCCAGACTACATATGAGGAAGTTGCAATGGTACCTGAGGAATTTATGGTCTCTGCACAAGCACAGCCTAGAAACCCAAATTCCAGTAATTCCATGCCTGAAGCAAGAATTCCAGTGGTGGGCCCAGGCCTGTCAATTGAACAAAGGACTGCCCTTCCACAGGCCTCACCCAAACCAGACTATCACCACGGACGCCTCAGACCTCGGTTGGGGGGCACACATGGTGGACAAGTGCATACAAGGCTTATGGACTCAAGACCAGATGAACCTTCACATAAATCAAAAAGAGATGCTGGCAGTAAAACAGGCAATTCAGACATTCAGACCATTTCTTCAACAGGGTCATTTGCTGATAAGGACGGACAACACTACGGTTATGTGGTATATCAACAAACAGGGAGGCACACATTCATATCCTCTATGCCGGATGGCAATGGACCTCTGGAATGTGGCCCTGAGCCTCAACATTCAGCTCCAAGCCATATTCGTGCCAGGAAAAGAAAATATACTAGCAGACATCTTAAGCAGAACCACCAGGGATGCCCACGAATGGATGCTGCATCCAGACATCTTTAAAACCATCACAAGGAAGTGGGGACTGCCAGAAATAGACCTCTTCGCATCCCCACACAACCACCAATTGAAAAAATTCTGCACAAGGACATACCACCCACTTGCTTGGAAGGTGGACTCCCTATCCTTCAGTTGGGAAAACCTGACAGCATATGCATTCCCACCTCTTCCTTTGATGCACAAAGTGCTACTGAAGATCAAAGAAGATCACCCGAGGATCATCTTGATAGCTCCAGATTGGCCGAGGCAACATTGGTACCCGCTACTGAGGAGTATGTCCCGGGAACACGCATGGCCTCTACCCCTACTACCTCTACTGCTAACACAGAACAACTTCAAAATCCTGCATCCAAACTTGAAAACACTGCAGCTAGCTGCTTGGAACATTACATAAGGAAATATAACCCATATTTATCTCAAAGGGTTAAAGACATTATCTTGGAGGCTCACAGACCCTCAACAAGGAAAACTTATTCAGCAAAATGGAAAAGATATCTCATTTGGAGTGCAACAAAAGGAGTAGATGCATCATTGGCAAACATAGCTAACATCCTGGAATACTTAGCAGAGCTTTTCCACAATGGTCTGCCTTACTCCTCCATTAAGATTCATGCATCAGCAATTTCAGCAGAATACAACATGGATCCTCCAGTCTTTTCTCAACCTCTACTCAGGCAGTTTCTCAGAGGAATTAAAAATGTAAAGCCACCAAGGAAACCACCATTGCCTACATGGGACTTGAACTTTGTGTTAGAAAAGTTGACACTCCCCCTTTTTGAACCAGCAGCAACAGCAGAATTACAGTACCTATCTTGGAAGACTGCATTCCTGCTTGCAATCACTTCAGCTAGAAGGGTTTCTGAATTACAGGCATTAATGGCAGTACAGCCCTTCCTTATCTTCCATCAGGATAGAGTGTCCATGAGAACTAATCCTACCTTTATGCCAAAGGTGGTCTCCAGGGTATCATTAAACCAAGCAATACACCTACCAACATTCTTCCCCAACCCACAGAACAGGGGGGAAAGATTGCTGCATACCTTGGATGTACACAGACAATTGCACTACTACCTGGACAGAACCAAGAACAATAGAAAAACTGACCAGCTTCTGATAGCATATGCAACAGGAATGGAAGGAAAAGCAATTTCAAAACAAACAATCTCAAAATGGATAGGAAATTGCATTAGATTTTTGTTACTCTTTTCATGGAAAGGCAACTCCAGAAAACATCAGACCTCATTCCACAAGGGCTACAGCCACTACTACAGCTTTCTTACGAGGAGTGGCTACCAAAGACATTTTAGAGGCTGCTACTTGGAGCTCCGTGCATACATTTGCCAAGCATTATAATCTGCCTTTATACTCCAGATCCCGAGCAGGTTTTGCCACTGCTGTTTTGCAAGGGATCTTAACTACACCATAAACCCTTAGTGCCTCCTTAGTGCCTCCTCCCCCAGTTTGGCTATGGTATTCTACCCATTTGTTAGGACTGCAGATGCATCCTTGAAGGACATAGTACAGTTTTGTACCTACCATAAATGTAGATGTCCGAGAGGTATGCATCTGCAGTCAGGATTACCCACCCTCCTTCCCCTCTGTGGTACTCCTAGGGTATTTGCCCATCTTGTAGCTAGCTGGGGGAATCTATTATGGTGTATTTGTTTGTATATATGTATATACATGTTTATTTCTATTTGCTCTCTATTGTTTGGAAACATTTGCATTTATTCAAATTTAGCCTTCCTAGAGGGCACCTGTCATCTGGGGCAAGAAACACTGAGGAAAATGGCGTTGGCTGATGCCTTTATACCCGCTGAACTGCAGCTATGACGTCGGGTGAAGTGCGACATCAGCCGAGGCCAGACCCAGACTTTGGAATCCGGCCGACCGAAGGGCTGCCTGAGGCCAGGACAACCCATTTGTTAGGACTGCAGATGCATACCTCTCGGACATCTACATTTATGGTAGGTACAAAACTGTACTTTCTTCGTGTTTCACTGTTGCAATCATTACATTTGGGTAATCTGCTGGCAGGTTGCCCTCAGTCGGCCTGAATAACAAAGTCTTGGGTCCTGCATCGGTTGCTGTCTCCTCTTCCATGACGTCAGGTCATCAGGGCTATAAAACATGTAGCCGAAGCATTTTAATCAGTCTTTCTTGCCGCGCGGTGCCCGAAGCAGAAGCAGTTCGAAAGTGCCGGTCGGCAGATTCCTGAAATTTTCATTTTCGAGTTTCAGAACCGAAGTCTTCAAACTAAAGCTAAGTACCCCGTTGGGGAAACTTTTTCTTGCTCCTTACCGATGTCAGTAAAAGTTAATAATTGTATTACTTGTGGGAAGCAAATACCTCATAAGGATTTTCATTTGTACTGTATTCCTTGTCTAGGCCCTGACCACAGCGTGCCTTGCTGTCGGTTTTCTGCAAAATTTAACCAACACACTATTAAGCATAGATATATTTTTTCTTCTAAATACTTTGGTTCAAGATTTAACTGTCCTGAAATGTCGTCAGTTAGCAATCTGACTACCGGAATTCACAAAACACGCAAAGAAAAAGACAGAGACATACCATTGAGGTCCAAAACCGACGACTAAGCTTGTCCTAAGCTAGTCGCCGGTACTCAGTGAGGCGCTTTCGCAGCCCCTGATGCCCGCTACTTTTGAGTCGCAGGCCTCTACCGAAACCTATTCGGAGTCCAGTATGCCATGAGATTCTTCAAGTATTGAACCCGCGGATGTCTCTCCCTTGGATGGGTCCAGAGCCGCTGAGCAGGCAACGGCTTCTGAGGGTGTTTTCAGGCCTAAAGATTTGTATATTAAACCAATGCCATCATCAAAAACAAGGGCAAAACCAACTACTGTGTCTAAAAAACCGATGAATGAGCAAAGTGTTCAGGCCCCTATGCCTAAAAAAACAAATGATCAAAATGGCTGAGTATTTAATTACCTTGATCAGGGGTTCTCAATCCCCTCCTGCTAAGAGGCCTAGGCAAGGCACTGATTATGAATCTTCAGATCAGGTTTCCATTTCTTCTGATTCCTTTCTGATCATGAATTTTCTATCCCCTATATGAGGACTCTGATGCAGAAGAATTCATCCCTTCTGCTTCTCCTCCTGAGGTTTTTTCTTTTGGAGAGACTTTGCATACCTTAAGGGAACATTTTCATTGGGAGATTCAGGATTTTTCAGAATCCAAAAAGAGGCTTGGGGATTTTCTTCTTCCTCAGCGTAGGCATTTAGCTGTACCTCCTGTTTTAGACATTGTTGATTATGTTTTCTCAGAATCCAGCATGGCTCTCGATTCCCTGCCTCTGGCTCCTAGTAAGCCAGACAGATATTACAGGGTTCCTGACTCCCACAAGTTTCTTTTCAAAAATCCTACTGCTGACCCTGAAACTATTTCTCAGGGTCCCAAGGATGTTGAGGCTTCTACAGCTAAAAATCCTACCCCTTCTGATAGAGACTCCAGGGCGCTGGATAGATGGGGTAAGAAGGTTTATATGTCTGCAACCCTGGCAATCGGGGCTTTAAACGGTCAATTTCATATGCTTAAATATCAACAGCATGTCATGGGTTTACTGAAACAGAAAATTATGTTGATTTCTGATTGTGTGGAAAATAGAGTTACAGGATTTACAGCATTCAGCTGAACAAGTTGGAACGCATACTTTGCAATGTGGTTTTGATTCCTTGGAGGCCTCTTGCAGGGCCGCCGTAACTAGATCTGTGATAAGAAGGCATGCTTGGCTCAAGGAGCAAAGTCTGCCCAATCATGTTGAAGCTAAATTGTTGGATGCTCCTTTACAGCAGGACAGTCTGGTAATAAGGCAGAAGTTGTTTTAAAAAAAGATGGAAGACAAAGTTAAATCTATGCAAACTGTAAACGATTTCTTGCAAGTGCAGCCACCCAGGTTTAGTAGGCACTGGCCTACTAAGAATTGGTCCTTTCTAGTACCCAACAGAGCCACTGATGTCAAACCCAGACACTCCAAAGGCTCCAGGTTTCAGTCACAAGGATCTTACAGGATAAAACAATGGTGTGCCTCCACCTCCAAATCAGGAAGTAGCAAAGCACCACCCTATGGTAAACATTCTCAATGACTTTCCTCTGCCATTTCCAAGCACTTATCTTTTGGCGGCCCCTTTGGGGGGAAAACTAGCACTTCATGCTCAAAATTGGCATCTAATTACCCAGGACAAGTGGGTCTTAAATGTAGTATACCAAGGGTACAGTTTTCATTTCCACACGTTGCCAATTCCAAATGGATGGCCAGACCTGCCCCCAAATCATTGGGCAGAGGCCCAGAAACAAGTCATGTCCCTCATGGATATGGGGGCTATTCAACCAGTACCAGAAAAGGAAAAAGGCCAAGGTTTTTATTCAAGACTTTCCTGGTACCCAAAAAAGACAAATCATGGTGTCCAATTCTGGACTTATCCATTCTAAATACTTTCCTGGACATTCCGAAATTCAAGATGCTGACTCTACAACAGCCTAGATATGCTATGCTAGGCAAGAATGCCTGGTTGGTAACTCTAGACTTGAAAGAGGCTTACCTGCATATCCCAATCAGGGAATCTTGCAGAAGATACCTCTGCTTCAAAGCAGGCTATTTGCATTACCAGTCCTCTGCACTGCCGTTTGGCTTATCTTCTGCACCCAGGGTCTTCACAAAGTGCCTGGCACCAGTAATTGCATTTTGCAGACAAAGAAACATTCAAATTTATCCTTATCTGGACGATTGTCTAATTCAGGCAGAGGACGAGGACACTCTTCTACAACATCTGGTGTTTGTAAAAAGGCTTCTAACATGCCTAGGGTACACTATAAATGAAAAGAAATCACAACTGGTACCCTCTCAAATAATTACTTTCCAGGGTGCAAGCTTGAATACAACTGCCCAGATGGCTTACCTCACGCCAGACAAACAAATTCAATGGATAACATACTTCAAACAAGTGGCCACAAATATCCAGCTATCTGCAAGACAAATTCTGCAGGCTTTGGGGTTCATGGCATCCTGCATTCTACTAATTCCATATGCAAGACTGCATATGAGGAAACTTCAATGGTACCTAAAAAGCTTATGGAGTCAATATTGTCACAGCCTGGAAACAATGATTCCTCTCATTCCTTGCCTGCAACAGGAGTTCCTTTGGTGGGCAGAGGCCTGTCACCAAAACAAGGGACTGTCATTCATTCTACCCCTTGCCACCCAAATCCTGACTACAGACACATCAGACTATGCTTGGGGGGCCATCTGGCAGGGAGATGCATTCAGGGCAAATGGAGCCCAAATCAAATGCACCTGCATATCAACCAGAAATAAATGCTAGCTGTACAGAATGCTCTGACAGCCTTCAAGGACTTACTTCATCCAGGACAACTACTGATAAAGACTGACAACACCACAGTTATGTGGTACATAAACAAGCAGGGGGGTACCTTCTCCTACCCCCTTTGCAGACTAGCCATGGCCTTGTGGAACACAGCCTTGACTTACCAAATACATCTACAAACTCAATTCCTGCCAGGAAAGCAAAATACTTTGGCAGACGACCTAAGCAGAAATCTTATGGACCCACACGAATGGAAACTGGATCCACAAATCTTCCGCACGTTGACATGAAAATGGGGGAGCCCAGACTCAGATCTATTCGTCTCTCCCCAAGACTACCAATTGGACAAATTCTGCACAAGAACTCATCACAAAAAAGCTTGGAAAGTGGATGCTCTATCCTTCAGCTGGAAAAGCCCATCAGTCTATGCCTTTCCCCCTCTGCCTCTGCTCTCTAAGGTTTTACTAAGTCAGACAGGAAAAAACAAAAATTGTTCTGATTGCTCCGGACTGGCCTCGCCAACACTGGTACCCGCTTCTAAGGAATATGTCGCACCTTCCTCCGTGGTACTTGCCTCAGACACCTCATCTATTGTCTCAGCAGAACTATCAGATTCTGCACACTCAGCTCCAAACTCTGAATCTTGCAGCATGGCTAATCAACTAATTTCACCAATCACATCTCTCAGTAAACCTGTGATGAATGTCATTTTGGAGGCTAGAAGGCCTAGTACTAGAAAATCTTATGCTGATAAATGGAAGAGATTCTGTGCCTGGAACCAAGCACAAGAAATAAACATAGCAGTGCCCAATATTCCTCAGATTTTGCAATATTTAACTGAGATGCTTCACAAAGGCCTATCTTTTTCTTCTATAAAAATCCATGCCTCTACTATCTCGGCTCATTACAGCACAGAGCCTCCTCTCTTTTCTCATCCCCTGCTAAAGCAGTACCTCAGAGGGGCCAGAAATTTGAGACCTCCTAGGAGAGCACCGACCCCTGCATGCATGGGACCTCAGTTTTGTGCTGGAAAAACTAACCTTACCTCCTTTTGAACCAGCTGCTACTGCAGACATAAACTTTCTTTCTTGGAAGACCACCTTTCTTTTAGCAGTCACTTCAGCTAGAAGGATTTCAGAACTAAACAGGCTCTCATGGCAGTGGATCCCTTTCATTATCTTTTATCCGGACAGGGTGGCCCTCAGGACCAATCCTTTTATGCCTAAGGTTGTATCCAGTGTGGCTCTTAACCAGACCATTCATTTGCCAACTGTTTTCCCAAATCTGCAGAACAAGGGGGAGCAGATTCTGCATTCATTGGATGTACACAGACAACTAAGATTCTACTTATACAGGACAAAAAAAATCTAAGAAAGTCTGAACAACTACTGGTGGCATTTGTTGCAGGGACAGAAGGGAAGACTATATCAAAGCAGACTATTTCAAAATGGATAAGCCATTATATTTGTTTCTGCTGCATGCACTATGGTAAACCTGTCCTCAAGGGGATCAGATCCCATTCCACCAGGGCTGCATCTACTTCTGCAGCCTTTCTCAGAGGGGTTCCTACCAGAGACATTCTAGAAGCTGCTACTTGGAGCTCAGTTCATACGGTCACAAAACATTATCACTACCTCTCTTTTCTAAATCCAGGGTAGGCTTTGCCACTGCTGTCCTGCTGGGTCTTATAGCTGCTCCTAATGCTGTATAATTCCATCCTCCCATCCATAGCTTTGGGATTCTACCCAAATGTAATGACTGCAACAGTGAATACACTCGAACAGCTACATGTTCTCCATACTGAGGAGTGCCTTGAGTGCATGCATTTTGAGGTTTAGACTTCTGGCGTTGAGTAGCCTTACCCTCAGTTTTTGGTTGCTTTTGCTATTTACGGTGGTGGGTTTGTCTTTTGAGCCTTGCCTAAAAAAGGCACTATGGGGGCAGCAAGAGCCTTTTCCAGTATTCGAAAGCCTAAGGGGTGACAGGTGCAAGCCATCTCTTGCAAAGCATCATGGCTTGTCAAGCATGTCATCCCAGGCAGATACTGGAACCCCTTTGAATGACACCAGAAACTTAGCCAATTGTTGAAGTTGATCATTTTTTCTTTATACTGTGGCATCATTCTTGGTGAGAGTAGGATGCTACTCAGGGTCAGGGTCATACCTGCCTGGGCTTACATGATCAGAGAGCTCTTCCATGTCTCTCTTCATGTAGTTCAGGGAGGTACGTCTCAGGTCATTCACACCAACATGTACAATGACAGAGTCACATTTGTACTTGTTCTGGAGTGACTGGAGTGCTTGTGTTATGTGGTGGATCCTGGCACCTGACAGGCAGCTAACTAATCTTCTCCTTGTCCAGCCTAGTTAGTGGGACATCAGTGTACCTGACTATAGAGTCGCCTATCACTAGTGTGTTGGATATGTTATTTTGCCTTACGGGCTGTGATTGCCTGGCACACTGATTATGTGAAGTATATGTTTCATGGTTGGTGATGGGTTGTGGAGGTTGCTTGGATGTCTGCTTTGGAGGTCTCTGTTTCTTTTGCAGATTTTTATTTAGAGCCTCTGAGTATGTTTTCGTGTATTTGTGTGTTATTTGCCTGTGTTGGTTTTTTAGGTCTATGTGAGACTGGTGGTGTGTTGCAAGTATTACCTTTCTCCTCTTGACAGTCAGTTACAATCTGGGGTTAAGAGCGCTTTACCTCCAGTTTGGCTGTATAATTGCATCTCTCGCATACATTAGTGTTTGGTCGTAGGAGGAGAGGGTTGTCTGTGTACATGAGGCAGTTGTAACATTGCCTCAAAATGCCCAGATTCACCAGTTGGACTGGAGAGTACACCGGAAACTGCCCTTTGGACATGCCTGAATTGGTAGAGTGAGCTGTTTTTCCGATTGACTCGTGTGGACGAATAGAGAGCCTTGTCCTTCTGGACAGCATAAGGGGGGGGTAGTGCTAGGGGTATTTAGTGCTTGTTATGCGTTTTAAGCAAGTGCTGGGCTGTAAAATGAATGGTTTGTGCGCTAAAGTTGAAGGTTTGTCTAGTTCTAGGTGAAGAACTGAAGAGTAGACTTAGTGGAGTCGGGAATAGTTTAACCCTAGCTACCTGGCGCTGCCCAACGCACAAAACCGCGCAAATGCGTTTTTTTTTTTTTTTTTTATCAGAAAGATTAGAGAGAGAGAAATTAGCCCAAAATGGCCAATAAAACTACGGTTTCTGGGCAGTAGCCCAAAATGGCCAATAAAACTACAGTTTCTGGGCAGAAACCACTCCTCCAAGGGCAGGGAGGCTGTTCAGAGCTCCCCACTCTCAATGCTGAACAAATAAATTCTTTATGGGTCGATAGTTCACATTGTCAGTTGATGGATCTCCTTTGTGTAAGGGGATTACTTTTGCAGTTTTCCAGTCTGCTGGGACAAAGCTGGTTCTCAGACTGAGATTAAAGAGAGTGCTGAGTGGTTCTGCTAGGTCATGTTTTTTATTGTTTAGTAAGCACCCTTGGGATATCATGTGGTCCCATAGAGGCCTTGTTTTTGGCCTTGGAGAGTACTTGTATGATACTCTGTAGAGGACTGGTATCAGGAATACTTTGGGGTATGTCTGGAGGGGGAAGGAGTTTAAGCTATTGTCATATCTGTCAGCTAGCAGGTTGGCAATATCCTCAGGTTCAGTGAGAGTGCTCCTGTCCACTGTAAGTTTAGCACACAGCTGTTCATTCCCTTTTAGGTTTCAGATGTAGCTAAAGAGTGCCTTGTGATTGTCTTTAGCTAAGGATGCTACTTTAGTTTCATAGCTAGACTTAGAGGACTTAACAAGATATCTGATTTGCTTGTTCAAGCTATGGGATATTCTTCCTCTTAGTAAGCTCTCTCCTCTTCTTAGATATCAGTTTATTTCTTTTATTATATAACTTTTTATACTTACAGTCCGCTAGGGCGGCTTGTTTTCTTGTTTTTATGGGCTGTACCTAACCGGAACAGAACTAGGTCTTCTAAGTCAATGCATTTAAGTGGCTGTATAGGCATTTCTGTATTCCTCTGCATTGGAGTCATTGTTGGCTATGTTGGCAGGGGATTTGAAACTTTTTATCCCATTGCTAAGTAAGTATTAGTTGATTTGGAGGAATTTTTAATTTTTTTTTCTTTTACTTATGTGAGAGTGTTCAGTTTGATATTTACTTCAAACAAGAAAACGAGATATTTATGGTCTGACCTTATCAAGGAGGGCAACGCACAGGGGGTAGTGCAGTGACCCCCCCCCCTTCTCATGTTGAACACTAGGTCCAGGACATTTGAGACCCTAGTGGGTGGGTGGACCAACTGTTCCACTGCATTTGAATTGACAAAGTCGAGGAACCTCATAGCGATCAGGTTAGCACTCATGTACAACACCCAATTGATGGAGGGATAGTTGAAATCTCCCATGACCAAGGTGCTTGGCTTTATACTGAGCAACTCTGGCAAGTCCAGGTAGGTGGTGTGCTTCTCCTGTCTCATGCTGGTGATCTGTAGTTAACGATGATGTGGAAAGGTATTTTACCTATAGTTAATTGGACCTGGAGTAGCTCAAGAGAATCATACTGCATTACAAGTCTTGAGGTGTATTTGGATTTAATGAAGATGGATACACCTCCACCTTTGGTTCTTTTGAGCTCGTTCTGGTGTCTGAACTTCTGAAAGGCATTGAAGTCTTGTACGGCCGGAGTCAGCGGCCTTGAACCAGGTCTCAGTGACTGCACAAACATCAACAACTTCCAAGGTGAGAAGTGCTTCTAGGAAGTGCAGTTGACTGTTTAAGCTTCTAGTGTTAAGCAGCATGACCTTGAGTTTATCTTTAGTGGATTTCTTTACGTTGGAAGGTTTCTTTGGACATTGCCTAAAACAGGAATTATGGCGAGGCAAGCGTAAGTAACCCTGTCATTATGGCATTTCATTTATTTTTATTTTTATTTTACATTTGTTGACCGGGATAGTCCGACTGGATGCATGTCCATTTTCAGCGGAGGCCCGGAGAGAAAAGCTCCAAGGGTAAGCAGATACAGCATTACATAATACCAGCATTACATATTACAAACAGACTATTTACAGAGATTACATAAGTAAGCAAGTTAAACAAGTTCCACAGGTTACAGTTAGTCCTGAGCACAACTCAGGATTAAATTAAATTACACAGTAAACTGGTTAACAGATTTTTACACATTCGAGTTAGCCAGGCTTGATACATTGACATAGCCAGTTAAGTGACAAATGTTGTTTGAGTCTAGTTTTAAATTGACTTAAGGTGGAAAGTAAGGTAATATCAGCTGGAAGAGCGTTCCAGGATCTACTTACAGAGTTTGCAAAGAGAGAATCACCGGCTGTGTTATTAATTTTGCTAGTCTGAATTAGTAGTTTGTTAGAGGATCGAAGCGGTCTAGGATTGTTATAGGGGGTGATAATATTTTTAAGTGCAGGAGTATTGTCCGGATTATAGAGGATTTTATAGGCCATAATCAGTTGGTTATACTGGATTAGGCTAGGTAGTTCAAGTCAACCAAGCTGATTTAGATTGATGCAATGATGTGTCCTAAAAGGCAGCCCAGTGGCAAACCTGGCATTGTGGTTGTAGCAAATTGAGAGTTTGTTAAGGACAGTCTTGTTCAAATTCGATAGTAGAGGGAATGCATACAGAAGGGTTGAAAGAAGGTGAGAGCGAGCTATGGCAATTTTAGCTGGAGGGGTTAGGAAGGCTTTTATTCTGTAAAGTGACCCTAGTTTTTTATTGATGGTTTTGATAGTTTGGTTAACATGTAGGTCAAATTTGATATTATTGTCTGATGACACCTAATAGTTTTGTAGATGGGTCAGGGGAGATTATTGTGCCATCATTTGATTTTATGGTAAAGGTGAAAGCGGTAGACCTACATGTTGGTGAAAATAACAGCATTTTAGTTTTTTTGGGATTTAGGATCAGACTATGTTCAGAAAGCCAGTTTTCTATTGTATTAAAGGTGGTCTGGGTAGCTGACCATAACTCTACTGGAGATGTGGCTGAGCAAATCAGAGTAGAGTCATCAGCATATTGGATACAGCTGACTTTTGGGATGACAGTATAAAGGTCGTTAATGAAGATGGAGAACAGCAAGGGCCCTAGTATAGAGCCTTGTGGTACTCCGAGGGTGTTAGGTAGAAGGTTAGAGAGTTTGTTCTGCCAGAGGACAGTCTGCTGTCGACCATTCAGGTAAGATTGAAACCATTGGAGGGCTCCAGTATCTAGACAGAATGTTTGCAGGGTGTGGATTAAAAGTTGGTGATCAACCATATCGAATGCCTTGGAAAGATCCAAAAAGAGGGCTGAGGATATATAATTATTGTTGCGATTATGGTTTATGGTGTTAGTGAAGGCTAGGAGGGCTGAGGTAGTGCTGTGATGAGGACGGAAGCCATGCTGAGTGTCTGCCATAAGGCGATTTTGGATTAGGTGGTGCATGAGTTGTCTATGAATACATTTTTCCATAATCTTTGCAAGTGGAGAGAGTATAGCTATTGGCCTATAATTGGAGAATTCAGTAGAGCTGCCTCCTTTGTGAAGTGGGATTACATAGGATATTTTCCAGATGGTGGGAATTTTAGCTTCTACTATGGTTCGATTGATTAGTATTGAGACGGGGTAAGCAATAGCATCAGCTGATTTTTGTAGGTACTCGGCAGCGAGTTGATCAGCAAAAAGTGTAGTGGGTTTTAATTTTTTGATCAAGGTACGGATAAGTGAAGTGGCGACTGGTTGGAAGCAAGTTGGTTTCTAGGGGTGCTACTTTCAGGACCAGGGGAGCTAGGAGGTAGTTGGCTAGCTAGGGCTTGAATTGTCTCAGTAAAGAATTGGTTAAAACTATCAGAAACATCTTCAGGGGTTTTATCAATAGTAGCAGCAGGGATTGGGGTTGAAGTTTGTGCAGGATGTAGTAGATTATTTAAACCTGCCCAAAACTTCTGAGGGTTATTTTGATTTACTGTCTGTAAATTACAGTAGTATTGTTTTTTGTCTTGTAAAATTGATTTTTTGGTTTCGTTCCTGGATTGCCTGTATTTAATGTGATCTTGAGGGTCTTTCGAAGAACGCCATAAAGCCCATGCTTTGTTTCTAAGGGTAATTTTGAGTTTAGACTCTATAGAAAGCCATGGTGCAATTTTTGCCTTGGTTCTCTTTGAACGAACAGGTGCATGCAAATCAAGGATCTCAAGGAATTTGTTGTTAAAGTATGCTACTGCTTCCTCTAAGGGGAGGTGTTTTAGAATAGACCAATTATATGAGTTTAGTTCTTGTTGGAATTTGGCAGGGTCAAAGTTTTTATTGTTTCTAACCTTTCTGAGTAAGGGTTGTTGGGAATTAATGGTTTTGTGCTTAATTACGTATGTGAGAAGGTGATCGCTTAGGCCATTAAGGAGGGTACCAGAGGTGTACAGTTGGGGGTGACTGTTTGAGTACCCAGTCAAGTATACTTTCTTTTTGGTTGGGTTTACCTATCCTGTATATCCTATATGATTTGTGTAAATGCATGCAGGTTAATGTGGGTGGTTGGGGATTCTAAGGAACAGGTGCCCCAGTCTATGTTAATGACATTTGTGAACAACAAATAAGTACATTATATGATTATCAAAACAAGAACTTGAAACATTGAATAGATCACAGAGTAATGAAAATATTGTCATTTAAAGAGGCCGACAAGGGTGGCTCAATTGTTCTAATGGATCAAAATGATTATATTCAAGCAATGAATGAGTTGTCAGATACTGAGACTTTTAAACTATTGACTAATAAGGATGTATCTAGAATCATTAGTGGCATTAATTTGTCCATTTATGAGCTTCAGCTCATGAATGATGCATCTGTTGACACATTAACTGTTTTGTGTCCCATGATACCGATACTGTATGGCTAATCGAAAGTTTACAGATCTCTTAATAATCCACCAATGAGGCCTATTGTATCCAGTAAAGGTTGGGCCACTGAGCCCATCTCGTTTTATTTACAGAACATTTTGAAGAAATATTTAAATTATGTTGAGTTTCATTAGAGATATGGGGGATTTTTTGGGTGAAATTGTATGATTGGTAGAGCTCATTGGATAACTTTGATTATTACATTTGTTACTTTGGACATTAAGTCCATATTTATTGTTATACCTAATAGATATGGTGTTGATAGAATTAGAGAGCTGTTATGTCAACATGGTTGAGTATAGCTCAAGGGAAATTGAAACAATTTGTGAGTTTGAACTCTTTCTTGAAAATAACGTTATTTTTAATCGACAACTCTATCATCAGATATCTTGCATTTTAATGGTTGTTCCCATTGCAAATACGTATGCCAATCTTACTTTGAGCAGATGGGAAGATATGTATATTTATAATGGGGGCAGATAAGTATACCTCTAAAATTTCTTTTTATAAACGGTTTGTTGACTGTCTTTTTACTATGGCAGGGGCATCAGGATGAATTGCATGAATTTGTTTACTTTTTAAATCAACCAACTCAGTTTTTGAAATGTGAAATGAATTTCTCAAGAAAAGGCAAGTTTTTTGGATGTTAGATTTGAATATAATGATCTTACAATTAATAAAAGTATTTTTAAAAGGGCTGTTCATGCGAATAGGTATTTACATAGAAATAGCATGCATGGTTGGCCATACATTTAAAGGTATTATAAAGAGCTAGTATATATGTCGCGGTGGTATGGCGGTAGCGTTGTTACCTCACAGCAAGAGGTTCTCCCGTTCGATTCTCGGCTTGGCTTGAGAGTGCCTTCTTTGTGGAGTCTGCATGCCCTCCCCGTGGTTGGGTAGCGTTCGAAAGACATGCGCGCGCAAGTGGGCATGCCTTCGTTGAAGGTTGGGCGTCGAGCTGGCACCTCAGCGTTTCGTAAAAAATCTACTGCCAATCATTAGCGGGCCGGAGTTCTGCTGTGGCGACCCGTTACCGGGAAAAAGCCAAAAGACAGACAACAACAACATAAAGAGCTAGTATATACATGCAAGTAGGCTTAATACTGATAATTCAAAATATATTGATCAAATGGTTGAAATGACAAATGAATTTGTAGAAAGGGGTTACAGTTTAGATTCTTCGGACGCTGCTAGAGAGGAAGTGTTGAAATTGAGATTAAGTAGAGCTAAACCTTATTTCATTGCTCCTAGTGTGTCTAGGGAGTATACTGATATTAGCAAGGATGACGGAACATTAAGATACTTGACTACATATGGTAGATGTAGTCAAGCGATAGAACAAATTATAACAAACGAATGGATTATTTTGAAACTCTTCCTGAACTTAATTCTTTGATAGGGGATAAACCATCATTTGCATATAAGAATTGTTTGAACTTGAAAAGATGCTTATGTTATAAAGGCTTAGTTATGATTAAGAAACCATGGGTTAGTTTTAATAGGATGGGTACTTTCCCATGTTGTAATTGTCCTTGTGATGATATATGTACTTTGAATAATTTTATACATTTGGTCACCTCTGAAAATAATTTTTTTAAATGTGCTGCCAACTGTAACACACCTCTTATTGCTTACCTAAATACCTGCAAAACTGTGCTGTTTTTTTATGTAGGTAGATCAGTTAGAAAACTTAAAGGATTATTGAACATAAATCAGCGATACATAAGGGTATAATGACTAATGGATTAGCAAAAGCTGGCAATGGTGCTAATCATTATTTTAATTTTAGAGTGATGTATTACAGCAATGTCTAAGGGGTTGTGATATTAATATATTAGAAATAAAAGAATATGAATGGATAATTCGTGTGCATGCTAACTGGTTACCAGGTCTTAATAAGCATGTTGCAGTTAAACTAGTATTGAAGCGTAAGCAGTTGATAATCTTCATGTTTCACTGTTGTAGTCATCACATTTGGGTTATCCCTGCCAGGGTAGCCCTCGGCCGGCTTGAATGCCAGAAACTTAGTATTTCTGCGTCAGTTGCTGTGGCTTGAGGAGTGATGTCAGGTTGCCAGTGGTATAAAGGAAGGCATCTGATGGCATTACAACAGTCTTTCTTGCCGTGGAGCCTGGAGCAGAAGCAGTTTGCACGAGTGTCGGTCGGCCCCTACCTGAGTTCATAGGTTCATAGGTTCTATTTTATCTGCCGAGGGGCATGGGCAAGCCTAGCCCTATCGCATTGGCTTGTGGCTAACTACGCCCCCTATTTAGTATGGGGAAATAATTTTGCTGTGCCTCTGTCTCTGCAGTGACACTGTGGTTGAGGTAATCCCTGGGTATATCTCTCCCTCCCATCCATTGGTCAAGATTTCTCTTGAGGCCAGCCGGCAGGTGCTCTGCCTCACATGTACGGGATTTTGTTCAATCCCCTCCACTGCACGCTATTAATAGCCGCCGTGTAGTTTTAAGCTACCACTTTTGTTCTGGGATGGATCCTAGATTTTTTGAGGTGAAGCATATTCATCAAATCTGGGTTTGACATGGCCTTGTATGTTAGGCAAAGGTCACCTCTGAGCAAGCGGTAAGCTGAATTGAAGTTGAAGTCTTCGAAAGCCAAGTACCCTGTTGAGGATCCTTTTTCCTTCCACTAACCGATGTCTGAAAAAGTTAATAACTGTTTCATCTGTGGAAAGCAATACCACACCAGGACTTCCACTCTTAATGCGTCACTTGTCTAAGCCCAGACCATGACGTCCCTCGTTGTCGCTTCTGTGCTTTAAAGCCAGAACTATTCATTGTTGGGCCCTTATTGTAGCCGGATATTTCAGTTTACAGTCCTCAAATTCCGATATGGTTTCGGTAAGTCATCCGACAGCAGATCTTCCAAAAAAACATAAAGATAGAGACAGACCACACAGGACCAGACCTTCTGACGACGCTTCCGTTAAGTTGTTCATCAGTCCTCTGGAGCTCAGTGAGGTGCTTTCACAGCCCCTGATGCCTGCTTCAGTTAATTCTAAGGCTGCTTCCGAGACCCTTTCAGAGTCCGGTATGCTGCAGAACTCTACTTCATCTAAGGATTCTACGGTCATCTCTATCTTGGATGGGTCCAGAACTGCTGTGCAGGCATCAGCTTCAGAGGAAGTCCTTCGCAACACCGAATCCTGACATAAACCATTGCCTTCTTTCACAGCTACCATTCTTTCAAAAACAACAGAGTTCCTTAGGGCCAGGGGTCGAACCACACCCAAGAAACCAACTACCCGTTCTCAGGCCCCTGCTCCCTTGCCTCAGTCTCAAATACTTAAAATGGCAGAAGACCTTATCATGCTGATTAGCTGAAGCCAAACCATTCCCTCAAAAAGGAAAAGAGTTCTGTCTCCAGTACTTTTATCTGAGAAAGAGTCAAATGAAAACGATGCATCTGACTATGAAGACATCCAGCCCCTCTCCGCATATGAGGATTCTGATGCAGAGGAATCCATTCCTTCAGCCTCTTCCCCAGAGGATTTTTCCTTTGGGGAAACTCTGCGTACCTTAAGGGAGCATTTCCAGTGGGAGAGTCAAGACTACCCACAGTCTAAAAAAGACTCAGAGTTCCTGGACCTTCCACAAAGGCCCTTAGCCATCCCCTCAGTCCTAGATGGGGTGGATGATGTCTTCCTTGAATCCAGCTTGACTCCAGAGGCGCTCCCTCCTGCTCCCAGAAAACCAGACCGGTACTACAGAGTCCCTGACTCTCACAAATATATTTCTAAAAATCCAACAGCTGACCCTGAGGTCATTACTCAAGGGCCTAAAGGGATTAAAGCAACCTCGGCTAAGAATCCCACCCCCTCAGACAGGGATTCCCGAGCACTGGACAGATGGGGAAAAAGTATACACCTCAGCTATTGTTGCTATCAGGGTACTATAGAGGCAAGCGTTTTTGCCACTAGTCGAAAGCCTCGAGGAGAGGTGAAGGCCATGTCTGGCAAAGCAGCGTATGCTGTCAACCATGTTTTTCTAGGCTAACAGATACTAGATTCCCCTGGAGTGACAGCAGAAGCTAAGCCAATTATTGAAATCAGTCATTTTTGTCTGTATTGTGGCACCATTCTACGTGAAGGTAAAAAGCTGTTTAGGGCTACGGGCATACCTGCCTAGTGTGCATAATCTGAGAGTTAAGTCATGTGTCTCCATATAGTCCAGGGAGATGCAACTCAAGCCATTCACACCAGCATGTACTATGACAAAGGTATAATGGTAATTGTTGCTGTGAGTGACTTGAGTGTGTGTGTAATTTGATGGATCTTAGCACTTGACAGGCAGCTGACCGTGACCGCCTTGTTCAACCTGGTGAGAGGGACATCTGTATGTCTCACTGTTGAGTCACCTATGGCCAGAACATTTGGGTTTGAGGTGTTTTGCCTTAGGGGCTTAATTGTTGAGAACACTGTGTTGAAAAGTGTGGTGGTGGATTCTGTTTTTGTACTAGGATGTGTATGTTTGCACTGTGGAGGTCTCTAGTCTTTTGGTATGCTTTTAGTGAGTACTTTCTCATAACTGGGTTTGTGTCTTGACATTAAGTTGTGTTTGCTGACAATCTGTCTCTCTTGTTTATTATGTGAGAAGATTGATTCTAATTTCATGGTATAGTTGCATCTCTCACATACTGTATTTGTTTGCTTTACGAACAAGTGGTTGTCGGTATACATGAACCAATTGGCACATTGCCTCAGGATGCCCATGTCAATCAGGTTCATTGGAGAAATGGTGGGAAAATGTCCGTCTGTTACGCTAAACATATATATTGTAGTCACTAGTGCTAATGGGCAAGATGGACAAGTGTTTGTTTGTGAGACTAAATAAAGGGCAGTTATTCTGTGGCGGGCTAAGGGTGGAAGAATGCATCAGCACCTCAGAATGCGCAGCTGAGTTGCAAACTGGTTAGCAAAGCACAACTGCATAGCACAGAGAGAGGCAGTGGAGTTGAGGGGACTTCTTTAGCAGGTATCAATGGAAAATTGTTGTTTCCAAGTGTTTCTGTCTGTACATGGCAGCAGTAAACCCTGTTGTGCCATGCGCAGCCACACGCATGCATGGTGCTTAAATACAAATGGAATTAAACTCAAATTATCCAATGGTAAGAGCCCAAAACTGAGCTCTTTGCCAACAATCTCCAATTCAGATGAGTCCTGCGCTGCACACTAATGCCACAAGGGTGCTGGAGGGCATTTCTAATGTAGGATTGCTGGTTTTAGTGCTCATTAAATGCCAAACCATCTAGATTTATTAGATCTGAATTCACCCAATGCTATGAGATACAGCAGAACCAAGTTTTTTTTTAAAGGGGAGAAAAAAAAAGGCAGCAACAAAGATAAAATACAACAGCAATTGAACAGAAAACGGTTCAAAAGTGCAGTACAATTTTTTGCATATCGCAGTGGATGCATCTTATTTAGTTTAGATTCTCTCCAAGTCTCAGGCTAAGTTGCCAAACTAATCCAGAATAGATGGGACAAAAACTAAGAAGGGGTCACATTATTGGGCAGATGTGGTTGTTGCAGCTTCTTCCTTAACTGCTTGAGAAACTCCTGAGGTTGTGTTTCTCAAAATGTTGCTCCCACTCACCTATCAGGGAAGCATCATCTGGAAATTCACTCTTAAAATTACCAATTGGCTTCTTAGTTTGTCCCATCTTTTATAGATTTAATCTCTGAGATTTTAGATTTGAGGCTGAATTGCTCCTTCAAGTTCCATCTAACAGCTGTTTCTAATTTCCATGCTGGCTAATCTTTTTCTTTAGTGGCATCACTTAGTGTGCAAAGCCTTCCTGAAAAGCACTTTCCTCCTTATATCTCTTCTACAGTATATCTTTATTTAGATCACTGTTGCAGTATTCCATTAATGCTGGGTTATCTCACTGAGATAACCTGATATCCAGCCGGTGTATTTAAGTCAAACACTTTCCATATGCTCGTACATCTGGCATATATCTTAAGACTTGGGTGTAGGGATCTTGCTTTCAGTCTGAATGTGGGATCTTTACTCCTATAAGTCTGCTCTCCATGTTTTTGTTGGCTGCTACCATTGCCTAAGTGCCCTGTGAGGGAGCCTTTTTTTTTTTGTA
This sequence comes from Protopterus annectens, assembly GCF_019279795.1. NCBI lineage: Eukaryota > Metazoa > Chordata > Ceratodontiformes > Protopteridae > Protopterus > Protopterus annectens. Next base: position 1,172,504,058 of record NC_056743.1, on the reverse strand, counting down.
TTTTTCTTTTAAAGATTTGTTGTTGACCGCTAAGAGAACTAAGTGTGACTGTGATAAGCAGATGCATTATAAGGACCTCCACTCTTTGTGCTTATTTTGTCTAGGGTCTGAACATTATTACAGAAACTGTTAAATCTGGCAGTTTGTTCCTAAAACCCTCCATACTCAACATTTTTTTGTTAAATACCTACTTATTAGACCCAGTATCTGAAGCTTAACACTGGAACCAAAGTGGCAGAACCTTTGGCCTAGTACGACCCACTTCCTCCAAAAAGAAGTTCATGAAGGCTAGGCCTGAACTCTGCTGCTCAGTCTGATTCGGGCACTCCTGTTGAGATGCTGCAGGAATCCATGGTATATCCGACTCTTTCTCAGGCACTGTCTTCTGCAACCTTGATGGAGGCCAGTATGGTGTCTGACTTTTGCACATACAACGAAACTGCACGTCTCTACAGTTGAGAAGGGGGAATTAAGGGCGATAATTTCAGGGGAAGACACGACTATTCCTCAAATCCTCATGAGGAGAGGGTTCCAATCCACTTCACATCATGAGGACAAACGGCACCCCTAAGAAAAAGAAACCAAATAGGTGGAGTTCTCACTGGGCCTGTATAAGACCACCTTGTTTCTGAAACCCCCTTCATTCCTTTCTACTGTTTCACTTTTCCCACCCCAAAAGAGACAACATGAATCTTCATCTGGGGTGGAGAAGGAGTATGATTTATCTATGGATTCCTTAGCATATTCATCTCAAATCCATTCTTGTGGTCATCTTGCTTGTTTTGTTGAGGACACCTTGTCACCTAACTTTTCCATTGAGGATATCTTCTTTGGGAAACTATAAAATGTTGCAACACCTTGACTGGGAATACAAACCGTTATCTGATGTAGTAAAACTATACCACAACTTGCTGGAGGTAAGGGCTCCTACACCTTCTCCCATTCCTACAGTCTTTGAGGCCTTCTTTGATGCTTTTGCATCCACTTTTACTTCTCTTGATTCCCACCCTCCCGCACACAAGTAGCCTGATGGGTTTTATAAAGCACCTGCAGATCTTAAGTCTCTTTACAAAACTCTTGAGGCAGATCCTTCTGCTTTCTCCATTTCTGCTGGAAGACCTACTAAACTTCTACCAGCAACTAATGATGTGCCATCTGACAGAGCTAGTGGACAGGTATGGTAAGAATATGTATACTTCTGCCACTCTTGCTTTTAGAGCTTTAAATTACCAGACTTGAATGGCCAAATCCTTTTGTCCATTTTAAGGGATTTAAATAAGACAATGGCTAACTTCAAGGCTTCTGACAATAAGCAACAAGAGATTTCTATGCTTGCACAAGCTACATAAGCTAGAAGGCACTCCATTAAATTCAACTGTGATGCTGCAGAGGCTTCTTTCATGGCTGCTTCTGCTGGATCATTTGGAAGAAGGCTTGCTTGGCTTCACTTGTGACCCTTCCCTAAGAATGTTAAGGCCAAGCTGTTGCATTCCTCACTTCATAGGGATCTTTTATTTGGACTGTCAGCAACATAACTTTTCAAGACTGTGCAAGAGATGGGAAAGTAATGCAGACTTTTTAAACAGATTTTTTCTTGGATCAGTATGTAGATATCATAGAAATTAAGACCAGTCCCTTTGTCCACTGGGATCACAAACCCTATCAGAAGGGCAAGAAACAGCCCAGGAAAAGATTTCATAACAGACCTGCCAGAGACTCCCAAGTCTAGAAATTCTCCTTTTCCATAAAGGTCAGCCTGACTATCTGCTGCCACCTTCCTTCTCTGTTCAGGAATTCCTTTGACAAACAGGCTAACCTTGTCCCTTCCAGCCTGGGAATTCTTCAGTACAGACAAATGGGATATTATCAATCATTCAGCAAGGTTACAAGGTGTCTTGGAAGGAAGCTAGTTTGATGAGGGGTGTTCCCCCTCCTCCTAATCAAATGCACATTCTTCCTGCTCCCTTATAGGGTCTTTTATTCAGGGCCTTTCTGGTCCCCAAAAAAGAAGGTGCTTGGTGTCCACTTCTAGACTCATCTTACCCCAACACATTTCTGAAGGTACTATCTTTCAAGATGTCATTAGTGCTAATTCTTCCTTTTCATCCTTACTCAGGCCATTTTGGTTTCCCTACACTTGAAGAATTCATATATGCACATCCCCATTCATCCCACCTGCTAAAAATTCCTCTGGTTTCTGCTTTTTTATTGGACTTGGATTTCTCTGCTTTACCCTTTATGAAGACCCTGGGAGCAGCAGATAAACCATAGTACCTTACCACTGCCATTATCTTCTGCAGAACCCAGGAAGTACATATTTTCTTATGTCTGGATGGTTGTTTTTTCCAGGCCGCCTGTCAGGTTGCTGTGTGTCTGCATCCCAGTTTCACAGTCTTCTGGAGAGACTGGGATTTACCCTCATTCTCCAAAAATCTTTTCTAACCCACTCCCAGAATCTGCCTTTCCTGGGTTGCAGATTGGACGCCTGGTGCATGATTGCTTTTTTTTCCCCCAAAAGAGATTTCGGTACCTTTTTGCCTTTAGTTTTCTGTTGTAAAGGAAACTCTTAACTCTGGGATACATACCTGCAATTATTTCTGTGGTAACATTTTCCAAGCTGTATATGAGAAAGATGCAGTGGTACCTGAAATCTCTCTCGTCTCCGCACTGCCACACACTAGACTTCCATAACCCTCTTGTGCCCTTCCTGAGGAAAGAGTTAGTGTGGATTTGTCAAATCCATCTTAGTCCGGGCCTTCCCTTCTGACCACCCAATCCCAACCAGGAACTGCACACACAGGCATCAGATCTGGAGTGTGGAGCATGAACAGGCTCTTCATCATTTCAGAGACTGTGGCTACCCCCAACAGATGAGGGACCGCATCGGTGTGAAAAAAGGGGCTGTTTGAACTTTTCAGGTATTTTCTCACAAATGGAAACCAAGCCCGCTCAAAGTTTTCAGAAAAACCACTATAATAATGTGGTATGTCAACAAAAGTGGGGGGCAAGTCTTATCAGCTGTACAGGTTAGCTCTTCTGGCAATGGATCAGGCTGTAAAAGCAAATCTGTCCCTACAGACAGTTTGCATTCCATCTGAAGACAATATACTAGCAGATTCTCTAAGGAGGTCCATGGAAGACCTTCACCAGTGGATGAAAAACAGGGTGATCTGGCTATAGTCCACAGTTGGATATTCCTCACATAGATCCGTTTGCCTCACCCATAACAGCTCAAGCTGTTTTGATCCATAACTCCTTGTCTCTAGGTAAAGAGGACATACACCATTACTTTCTGCTGGGAAAAGTATTTCTAGACACCCCCACACCTCTAATCTTAAAGGTTCTACTGAAGATTCAGTGGGACAGATCAGAAATCTTCCTTGTGACCATCTCCTGGCCCAGGAAGCACGGATTTCCCCCTTCCTCACCTAGCTTTGGGCCATCGCTACAGGTTACCCCACAAACTGGACTTTTTCACATAGAAAAAAAGGCTTTCTGCTTCATCCCAACTTGCAGGCTGTCAACCTGACACTGTGGCTGATAGAATTTTAATCTCTTTCGGAGACCAATTTTCCAAGTACATGGTTCAGGTGGTGAGAAAACCTACCACTAGAATGTCTTCATCTCGAAATGGATGAGATTTTCAATGTGGTGGCAGAAAAAGAATGAGAACTTCTTTCAGGGTGGGGGGTCTTTCTGATTTTGTCCTACCTGTGTGATCTACTGAAAGCTGGACTTGCCTATTATACTAAAAACAAAATTGCATGCCATTTTGGTCTGTAATCTCCTTAATCCCCACTTGCTCTCAGGAGTTGAAGTTGAGCAGTTTCTAGAGGTGATCTGTCACTTGAATCCACCTAGGATGGCTATTCTACCCCTGGTATCTTTGCTTCATTTTGGAAAAAATTCTTGGTCACCTTTTGAACCAGTGGTTTCTGCATTCCTGAAGTTTTGCACTTGGAAAACAGGTATCCCTTACTTCTGCCATAAGGGTTTTGAGCTTCAAGCCCTTATGGCTATCCCTCCTTTCCTTATTTTTCTGTAAGGATAGGGTCTCATTTAGGTATAAACTTTTTTCATGCCCAAGGTGTTCAATGCCTTGTCTCTCAGTCAGACCGTTTGTTTACCTACCTTCTTTCCAAACCCACAGAACAGACGTGAGAGGCTTTTGCACTCCATGGAAGTGCACAGACTAAGATTCTATCTTGTTAAGACTAAAAATGCTATGAAAAAGGACCAGTTTTTTGTTTCAAGAAGGCAAGTTGGGCAGTCCTGTCTTAAAGCAGACCGCTTCCATTTGGATCTCAAAATCCATTTCCTTTTGTTATTCCCACCATGGCAAATTGTCATCTGTGAAAGCATGCTCCACCAGGTCTATTTCCTCCTCTGGTGCTTTCTTCAAGGGCATCTATGTTCTGGAAGCAGCCACCTGGTCCACTGTACACAGTTTCACAAAACACTACCATGTTAGATGCCTTTTCTAGAAAACGGACTTCTTTTGTCAGATTTGCACTTCTTGGATTGGTAGACAGCTCTCCTGTCTCTGGTCCATCCAACTTGTGCAACTTTTTAAGCTTTAGGGAAGGACGTAGTACAGTTGTCTAAGAACTTACTGCAACAATAGATGGTCTAGTGATCACTGTTGAAGTACTGCATCCCTACCTCCCTCTTGTTTTTTTGTACTTGCCTGTATACACATGTGGACTGAGGGGGGTAGCAGTTCCTTCTCCCATCTTAGCTGTCCTTGTTTTTTTCTTGATGAACAACCATATGGAAGGTTTTTGGCTGTGGCATCCCAGCCTGACATCTAGTTACCTTGACGAGAAAACCTAGTTGTGTTGGAAAACTGTAACAGTGATCAACAGAGCATCTGTTGTAATGGAAAGTTTTTACAGAGCTGTACTTTCTCAGGACATTTACTACTTATAGAAGAATATCAGAAATGATGACATTTTCTCTCACTGCCCCATATTCCTTTTTTCATAAGGATAGAGTCACTGTCTACACTACCTCCTCCTTTATGCCCATAGTGGCCACAGAGAGTAACCCAAACCATCTGCATGTCCCAGAACATACTTCGCAGGGAGAGCATCTCCTCCACTGTATGGAGAGTTGACGCAGAAGTTAAAGTTGTGAGCTGTAGATGTCCTTCCATTCACTGTTGCAGCATTCTTAATGTCTGGGATTCCCTGCCTATGGCAGCCGGACATCTGGCCAGTATACTAACTCCTTAGACTGCTTTAAGGTATGTCATATGTCACAGATATGCTCCGCGTAGTGTAGGGCATAAAGGTGACGTCCAGATGTACCTTCCTAAGAACTTGTTTGCCGCCAGTCCAAACGCCACATCTCATTTGTCGGTCTGAATGCCTGCATCCCCTTGCAGTTTTTCGAGCAGTTGCACATAAGTGCCCCATTGGGGTTTCATTTTCTTCTTGTCTTTTGGTTACTTCTGGGATTTCATGTCATCCAAGAAAGGTAGTTGCCAGTGTGGGAGACAGAGTCCCCATAAAGACCGCAACACAGTGTTTACTTTGCCTAGGCACCTCTCACGACCATAAGCCCTGTTCTATCTGTCAGAGCTTTTTCAAAAACTCTGCATAGTAGGCTTTATTTCCTTATTGTAGCTGGAGAATCAGTGACTTAACCTTCTCACTAAGGATACTGTAAAAGGAACTTCTCACCCTGAGGGTCAGCCGACAGGGAGGAATTAGGTTAAGAGACCTAGACTAGAATCTTCTAATGCCCATCCTCTGATGGACATTTCTCCTGAGGTAAGTGATAACCTGGAGGTTTGGCCAGTTTTGTTGGAATGAAGGCCACCAGGGATCCAGCTTTCAGCACATCCAGTTATTCTCTGCAGACGTCCATCTTGGATGTCCATGGAGAACCATGGTTGATTATTTCTGAGAGGCCTAGGGGTGTTCCTCAGATTTCAGTTAGGAAAGAAGTCCCTGCTACTGTTATTGAATGCTGTCCTGGGTCAGAGCCTTCTACGTTTTACAGGGCAGATGTCCCATTAAAGAAAAAACAAAAAAAATCAGCATGTTTCTCCTACCAGTAGGGCTCCACAGAATGAGTGGGGAAGGCCTTTACTCAGGGTTTGTTTAATGCTTTGATGGCATTGAAACCTCCTCGGGGTTTTTGTTCCAGCTTCTCCTTGGATGTTCATCGTGTTTCACTTTTGCAGTCATTACACTTGGGTTATCCTGCTGGCAGGCTACTTGCAGTCGGCCCAAGTTCCAAAGTCTAGGTCCGGCATTGGTTGCTGTCGCCTCTTCCCTGATATCAGTGCGCCAGGGGTCTAAAAGATGCAACGGACGCCATTTTCTTCCGTCTTTCTTGCCGCTTGGTGCCCGAAGCAAAGGCAGTTCGCGAGTGCCATTTGGCTGACTCCTGAGATTTTCGAAATAGAGTTTCAGAACCGAAGTCTTCAATAAAGCTAAGTACCCCGTTGGGGAAACTTTTTCTTGCTCCAGACGGATGTCAGTAAAAGTTAACAATTGTATTTCTTGTGGGGAAGCAAATACCTCATAAGGACTTTCACTCTTACTGCATTCCTTGCCTAGGCCCTGACCACGACGTTACTAGTTGTCGGTTTTGTGCTGGATTCAACAGACGCACTATAAAACATCGGTTTGATTTTGCTTTACATTATTTTGGCCGAAGGTTTAACTATATAATGCCGTCGGAACAACCGGCGACCGGAATTCACAAAAAGCGCAAAGACAAGGAAAAGGACAGGCATCCGATGTCCAAAACTGACGACGAAGCCTCTTCTAGGCCAGTCGCCGGTTCTCAGTGAGGCGCTTTTGCAGCCTCTGACACCCGCTACCTCAGAGCCACACGACATAGCCGACTCCCACGTGGAGACAACTAGGCCTCTGGATACTCAAGGTATTGGGCCTACGGAAACTATTCCCTCAGATGGGTCCGGAGCCGCTAAGCAGGCATCTGCTTCTAAGGGTGTTTTCAGACCTTCACAGCTTACTATTAAGTCCTCTGCAGCAGTCAAAGACACCATTAAAGACAAGGAAACAAGTACAGTATTCTCCTGGACAGTCATCCATGCCAAAGAAACAGATGCTTAAAATGGCCGAAGACGTAATTACTTTGATCAGGGATTCCCATCCCCCTCCTGATAGAAGGCCTAGGCAAGACACTGACTATGATTCCTCTGACCAGGTTTCTATTTCCTCCGATTCCACTTCAGATCAGGGCTATTCTCTCCCTCCCTATGAGGACTCTGATGCTGAAGAATCTATACCTTCAGCCTCTCCACCTGAGGATTATTCTTTTGGGGAAACTCTACACACCATGAGGGAGCATTTCCACTGTGAGAGCCAGGGTTATTCAGAATCCAAGAAAAGGCTCAGAGACTTTCTTTTACTGCCCCAGCACAGGTCTCTGGCTATCCCCCTGTGCTTGATATTGTTGTTGATGTTTTCTCTGAATCCAGTCTGTCTCCTGATTCTTTACCCCCCTACACCAGTCAAGCCAGACAGTATTGCAGTGTCCTTGACTCTCATAAATTTCTTTATAAAAACCCTGCTGCTGACCCAGAAACAATTTCTCAGGGTCCCAAAGGGGTTAAGGCTTCCACTGCAAAATACCCTGTCCAGTCTGATAGGGATTCTAGAGCTGTGGATAGATGGGGGAAAAAAGTTTACACTTCTGCTACTTTAGCTGTAAGGACATTAAATTGCCAGTTTCATATGCTTAAATATCAACAGTATCTCATGTCTTTGTTAAAACAGAAAATGCTTACAAATTCAGAAAGTTCTGACAATAAGGAAATGCAGGAATTATTGCATGCAGCTGAACAAGTGGGAAAACATACTCTGCAATGTGGTTTTGATTCATTAGAGGCTTCTTGCAGAGCCGCAGTTACAGGCTCTGTCATTCGAAGGCATGCTTAGTTGAAAGAACAAAGTTTACCTGAACATGTTAAAGTAAAATTACTGGATGCTCCACTACAGCATGATACTTTGTTTGGTGTTAAGGCAGAAGAGGTGTTAAAGAAAGTGGAGGATAAGGCAAAATCTATGCAGACAGTAAAGGATTTCTTACAGGTTCAACAACCTAGGTTTAGTAGAAACTGGCCTTCAAAAAATTGGTCCTTTCAGGTGTCAGACAGGCCACAAAGAGGCAGCTACAGACACCCAAAAGGAGGAGAAGACAAATCACAACTTTATAGGAAACAGTCCCAATGACTTTCCTCTACAAAGGCCAAGCACTTACCTTTTGGCAGCACCCCTAGAGGGAAAGCTAGCACTTTTCGCACAAAATTGGCACATAATCACCCAGGACAAATGGGTACTGAATATAGTTTCTCAGGGTTACAGGTTCCACTTTCACACCCTTCCAGAATCAAAAGGTATGCCGGACCTGCCAATGGGCAGAGGCACGAAAGGAAATTGCTGCTCTTAGACATGGGAGCTATTCAAAGAGTACCACAGCAAGAACAGGGACAAGGATTTTACTCAAGACTTTTCCTGGTACCCAGAAAGGACAAAGCCTGGAGACCAATACTGGACTTGTCAACCCTAAATACTTTCCTGGATGTTCCAAAATTCAAAATGTTAACACTGCAACAACTTCTACCCATGCTGGTCAAGAAGGTTTGGTTAGTTACTTTGGACCTCAAGGAGGCATACCTGCATGTCCCAATCAGACAATCTTGCAGAAGATAACCTCAGATTCATAGCTGGCTCAAAGCATTACCAATTCTCTGCACTGCCCTTTGGCTTATCTACTGCGCCCAGGGTCTTCACAAAATGTCTGGCTCCAGTAATTGCATTTTGCAAAGAGGAATTCAAATATACCCCTACTTGGACGACTGCCTTATTCAAGCAGAGAGCAAGGACATTCTACTAAAACATCTGGCATTTGTAAAAAGATTACTAATTTGCCTAGGGTACACAGTAAACGAAAAGAAATCAAAACTAGTGCCCTCTCAAGAGATAATATTCCTGGGTGCAAGCTTAAATACAACTGCCCAGATGGCTTCTCACGCCAGACAAAGGCAACTGACTCATTACTTTCAAATGATGGCAACAAAGACCCAGCTCCCTGCAAGAAATATTCTGCAGGCCCTGGGCTTCATGGCATCCTGCATTCTACTAATTCCATTTGCAATATTGCGTATGAGGAAACTACAATGGTATCTAAAAAGTGTCTGGACTCAACATTACCACAGCCTGGAAACAATAATAACTATAATTCCCTGTCTACAACAGGAGTTTCATGGTGGTCCCAGGCCTTTCACCACAACAAGGGACAGCCTTTCAACTTACCCACAGCCAGGCAGACAATAACAGGTGCATCTGATTATGCCTGGTGGGCACACATGGCAGGGAAATGTATTCAAGGCACGTGGCCCAAGGAACAAATGCATCTTCACATCAATCAAAAAGAGATGCTAGCTGTACAGAATGGCCTGACAGCCTTCAAGGATCTACTACATCCAGGACAACTATTACTAAAGACTGACAACACCACAGTTATGTGGTACATAAGCAAGGGGGCACACATTCCTACCCCCTCTGCAGGCAAGCCATGACTTTGTGGAACACAGCACTGACCTATCAAGTACATCTGCAGGCACAATTCCTGCCAGGAAAGAAAAATACACTGGCAGACTAAGCAGAAATCTCATGGATCCACACAAATGGAAACTAAATCCACAGGTCTTCAGCATGATAACAAGGAAATGGGGACACCCAGACATAGATCGTTTTGCTTCCCCTCACAACTGCCAACTACAGAAATTCTGCACAAGAACTTATCACCCACAAGCATGGAAAGTGGATGCTCTTTCATTCAGCTGGAAAACCCTGACAAGTTTATGCCTTCCCTCTACTGCCTCTTCTTCCCAAGGTACTCCTAAAAGTCAGACAAGAGAAGCCAAAAATTATCCTGATTGCTCCAGACTGGCCACACCAGCACTGGTACCCAATCCTAAAGAGCTTGTCTCAAGGCCCAGCCTGGCCTTTGCCTCAAATCCCTCATCTTCTGACTCAACAAAACAATCAGATTCTACACAGTCAACTCAGAACCTTAGGTCTGGCTGCATGGGAAATAATATAGTCACTCAGACCACACCTCTCTCTAAAGCTGTTATGGATGTTATTTTAGAAGCCAGGAGGCCCAGCACTAGGAAATCTTACTCAGAAAAATGGAAGAGATTCTGTGCTTGAAACCAGGCATAAGGACTCAAACCACTTGTTCCAAATATACCTCAGCTTTTACAATACCTAACTGAGATGCTGGACAAAGGCCTATCCTTTTCATCTATTAAGATCCATGCCTCTGCCATTTCAACTCATTACAATACGGAACCTCCTATTTTTTCACATCCACTGCTAAGGCAGTACCTCAGAGGGCCAAGAAACATAAGACCCCTAAGGAGAGCACCATTACCTACTTGGGACCTCAATTTCATTTTAGAAAGACTCACACTGCCTCCTTTTAAGCCCGCCAACACAGCTGATATAAAATTCTTATCATGAAAAATTGCTCTGGTCCTAGCAATAACTTCAGCAAGAAGAGTCTCAGAGTTACAGGCATTAATGGCAGTGGAACCTTGCATCATTTTTCATCAGGACAGGGTCTCTCTAAGGACAAACCGAACGTTTATGCGAAAGCTGGTTTCCAGTGTGGCTCTTAACCAAACCATTTCATTTGCCAACTTTCTATCTGAATCCCCAGAATAAAGGGGAGAGACTTTTGCACACTTTGGACATACACAGACAGCTATGATTCTACTTGGACAAAACAAAAGCTTTCAGAAAAACTGAACAACTGTTGGTAGCTTGTGCTGCAGGATCACAAGGAAAGCCTATCTCAAAATCGACAATTTCAAAATGGATAGGACACTGCATTTGCTTCTGCTATGCACAACATGGCAAATCAGTGCCTAAGGGCATAAGGCCACATTCTACCAGAGCAGCAGCCACTTCAGCAGCCTTTCTCAGAAGAGTACCAACCAAAGACATTTTAGAAGCTGCAACCTGGAGTTCAGTGCACACTTTCACCAAGCACTACCACTTACCTCTGTATTCTAAATCCAGAGCAGGCTTTGCCACTGTAGTTCTGCAGGGCCTGGTAGCCTCTCCTAATCCTATTTAGGCCCAGCCACCCAACCTCAGCTTTGGGATTCTACCCAAGTGTAATGACTGCAACAGTGAAACACGATGAACATAGTACAGTTGTGTACCTACCATAAATGTATATGTTCGAGTGTATTCACTGTTGCAGTCCAGGTTACCCACCCACCATCCCCCTTTTCATTGCTGGGACTTTTCTGTATTTCTCAACTCTATACAACCTATGTGGTGTATTTGCTTGTAGATGAAGGCAATGGTTATTTTATTACATGCATGGTTTTTGGCATAATTTTTTCCAGCCTTCCTGTTTGGGGGCACCTGACATCTGGGGCAAGAAAAACTGAAGAAAATGGTGTCTGTTGCATCTTTTATACCCCTGGCGCACTGCCGTCAGGGAAGAGGCGACAGCAACCGACGCCGGACCTAGACTTTGGAACTCGGGCCGACTGCGGGTAGCCTGCCAGCAGGATAACCCAAGTGTAATGACTGCAACAGTGAATACACTCTAACATCTACATTTATGGTAGATACAAAACTGTACTTTCTCTACTCCACTTAAAAGACCCAGGGAACAGGATTCCTCTGAGGAGGAGTTGGATTCTGATGAGGAATCCCTTGCTTACTCTTTCCAAATTCCTTTTCCTTTTGACTGTGTGGTTCAGAGGATCAGGAATTTACTAGTTCTGATGTGCCCTTTGAAGAAATTTCTTTTGGGGGACAATCTCCAAAATAATGGAGTTTTTTTTTTAATTGGATTGTGTTTAGATGTCTTGAGAGTCATAAGAGGTACTAAGAGTTGCTGCAGATGGAATTCCCCAAACCTTCTTCTATTCCTCTGTTTTGGCTGCTTTGTTGGATGCATTTCCCAATGCCTCTGAAGCCCCTGATTCTTTGCTCCCTGCTCCCAAGAAGCCTGATTAGATTTTATAGGGTGCTTGAGGCCTGTAACTTTTTGTACAGTTGTTCTGCTCCTGGCTCCTCAGTGGTGTCTGTAGCCTCTGACAGGCCCTTGCTTTGCCCAAGTTACTGCCATCTGATAAAGACAGCAGGACCATGGAAAGCCTTTGTAAGAACGTTTACACCCCGGCTAACCTTGGCTTTTAGGGTTATTAACTGTCAGACCCATATGTCCGGATATGTGCTGGCTCTCCTTTCTCAGGCTTGTCAAGTTATTTCTGATCTCCCAAACTCTGAAGATAAAACATCTGCTCTTTCCTGTTAGGAACTTCCTCACAGGTGGTTTGTCATTCTGTCAAGTGTAGTTATGATGCAGCAGATGCCTTTTCTAGGGCTGCTGCTTTTGGTTCAGTGATGAATTGGTATTCTTGGCTTCAGCTTCAACCATTGCCTAATAATATCAAGGCTAAGCTGGTGGATGCCCCTCTTGATAATAAACACTTGTTTGGGGAAGGATAAGGGAAGGCTTTACAGGAACTCAAACGTGTTTGTCTCTCCTTTTCCTAAATTTTAGAGAAACTACCCCAATAAGCCTGCCTGTGTTCACAGGCAGTCTCACCCACCTCCTAAGGGTAAAAAGAGTGGCAAGTGGGCTCCTCCTGCTTAGGCTACTCAGACTTCAGGAACTCAGAAGTCTTCCTTTCCTGATAAACCAGGTGCTATGTAACTATCCAGCTCTTCCCAGCACTTTCCTCTTTCTCTTCGTCCTTCTCTCTCTCTCTGTCTTACTGTTTGGCTTCATATTACTCAGGATTCTTGGGTTCTGTCCATTATTCGCCAGGGGTATTTCATGGTGTGGCAGTCCCGTCGTCCTTTTATGGGCATTCCTCAACCTCTTCAAGAACAACTCCCCTTTTTCCCAGAGGTACTTTTAGACCTGTTGACTAATGGTACTATTCAAGGGGTGCCCGTCTCCAAAAGGGGTTCCAGGATACTTCTAGTACTTAGAAAAGAGGGTACTTGGAGACCAATTCTAAACCTCTGTCATTTAAACATTTTTCTGAGGGTGCCCAGTTTTCAAATGTTGTCCCTGTAGAGACTGTTCCTTCGTTTGCTTCCTCAGGCTTATGTAGTGTCTCTGGATCTCAAGGATACTTATCTCCATTTTCTGATCCACCCCCTTTTCAGGAAGTTTTTGTGTTTCTCTGTTGCTTCCTGCCATTTTCAGTTCTCTGCTTTGCCCTTTGACCTTTCTACTTCCCCAGGGGTATTCGTTAAGTGCTTCACACCTGTGATTGCTTTTGCAGGCTTCAAGAGATCCAAATATTTCCCTACTTGGACAATCTGCTGATTCAAGTATCCTCTCCAGAGATCCTGTTGCAAACTCTTCATTTTGCCATTTCCCTTCTTCAAAGCTTGGGGTTCACAATAAACTTCAAAAAATCTTCTCCGACTCCTCAGGATCATGTTTTTCTTTGTTGCAGAATTCAGACTGTGCCTATGCTGGCATACCTGCCTCCATCCAAGGCCTTAACACACATTTCCTTCTTTCAATTTCTTCCTCCTCTAGCTTCCATTACAGCCAGGAAGTTTAGGAGCTCTAGGTTTCATGGCATCCACCATCCCTATGCTCCCTTTGCACAAACTCCACACGAGAAAACTTCAGTGGTTCCTGAAGATAGTTTGTCTTCAACATGCACATCCTGTAGAATTTGTAGTTCCTCTTTCACTGTGTCTCAAGATAGAACTTTATTTGTGGATCCAGCAGTTGTCTCTAAATCCAGGACTCACTCTTCATCCCAATCTTCCCTCTCGGGAACTGTTCACAGATGCTTCAGATGTGGGTTGGGGAGCAGCTTTTAGCTCCTTAATGCTGCAGGGGGGTGTGGTTGCCACTTCATCAGAAAGAGCACATCAGTGTCAAAGAAATGAGTTATTCGGCTGGCTCTTTAGGTTTTTCATCCTCTGTTCTTCCCAGGACCTCTCAAACTATTTACAGAAAATACCACATTGATGTGGTATATAAACAAACAGAGATACGAGATCTTACCTTCTTTGCCGGTTGGCACTCCTGGTATGGCATCTTGCTGTTCAGTATCAAAGTGACTCTTCAGGCAGTTTATTTTCCCTCCATCAAAACACTGTGGCAGACATACTGAGCAAGTCCTTAACTCAAACACAGGGATGCGTTTCTGGACATTGCCCACCAGTGGGGTACTCCTCCGATAGATCTATTTGCCTTCCCTCTGAACACACAACTTCTTCTGTTTTGTGCCAGAATTCCAGGTCCTCTGGTGTGGAAGGTTGACACCCTCTCTTTTTTGGAAGATGTTTCTTTTTGCTTTCCCTCCCCTTCCCTTCATTTCAAAAATCCTGTTCAAAATTCAACAAGGTTGTCCCAAAATCTTGTTGGTGACTCCCTTTTGGCCAAGACTGAATTGGTTTTCTCTTCTGCATTTAGCCAAAGGCAATCATCATAAGTTACCACACAGGGTTGGACCTACTCACACAAGACAAGGAATCTCTCATCCATCCCTACCTGTCCACTCTTTAACTGACACTGTGGGTGATATGATTTTGATTCCACATAGAAACCCTTTTTCTCAGGATGTGCTCAGGGTCTTGCAGGAGGCCAGGAAACCCAATACTAGGAAATCCTACTTATCCAAATGGAAGAGGTTTTCTGTTTGGTGTCTGTCGTAACCTGGAGCCACTTAGTGTGGATGTTCCTTTGGTTCTTTCTTATTTGTGTGAATTGTTCAGTGGTGGTTTGGCCGGCTCTTCTTTTAAGGCCGACTTATTGGCCATCTCTGCTTGTTTGCATTTATTACCTCCTTTAGCTTCTAGATTTAAAACTAAACTATTCTTTAAAGGTGCCCTTCATATTCGGCCTCCCAGAATGCCTGTTCCTCCTCCCTGGGATCTTAAATTTGTTTTGGAGAAGTTGACTCAGGCTCCCTTTGAGCCTACTGCTTTGCAACATTGCACTTGAAAGATTGTTCTTTTGTTGGCCCTTAGTTCTGCCAGATGGGTATCTGAGCTTCAAGCCTTTATGGCTTGGCCTTTTTTGGTGTTTCATAAGGATAGGATACCCTTGCGTACTAATCCTTTTATGCCCGACATGGCTAATGAGTTGTCCCTTAACCGGTCTGTTCATTTGTCTATTTTTCCCCCCTCTGCAATCTGCCAGTGAGAGGGTACTGCATACTTTGGATGTGCATAGACAGCTCAGATTTTATTTGTGTAAGACTAAGTCTGTTAGAAAATCTAATCAGTTTGTTTCCTTATTCCTAGGTCTTTAGGATTAGCTGTATCCGAGCAAACTGTTTCTTCTTGGATCTCTAAAGCCTTTTTCTGTTGCTGTTTTCATGGTAAGAGCCTTCCTTCTTCTGTAAAGGCTCGTTCTACTAGAACTGTGGCTTCTTCTGGTGTTTTTTTCAAGGGGTTGGATATGAAATCTATTCTTGAAGCAGCTACCTGGACTTCTGTGCATACTTTTACCAAGCATTATAAGATGGATGGAATCTCCAGAGCTAGAGCTTGTTTTTCTAGGGCCATACTTCATGGCTTCCTAGAGGACTCTACTAGTCATTCTTCCTCCAGAGTTTCTTCTTGAGCTGTGGCACTTTCCCAGATGTTAAGAATACTGCAGGAGTCAATGCAATGACATAATGCAGTTTTGTAAAATCTTACCGTAGCAGTAAATGTCCTTGTCTTCACTGTTGCAGTAATCCAGTCCCTCCCTCTCCCCTGGTCCATTTCTCTTCTGGATGTACTGCTTACCTCTTGGTTTTCCTTGGACTGTCATCCTTACTGGGGGCTATCGGTTCTAAGGATAGTACATCCTAACGTCATCTTCATGCCCTACGCTATGCAAGGAGCATACATGTGATATACATTGTACCCTAAAGCAACCTATGGGTTTAGTATACTGGCCAGATGTTGGGCTGCCCTTGGCAACAAATCCCAGATATTAAGAATACTGCAATAGTGAAGGAAAGATGTGCTCTTATGGTAAGATTTTACGCAACTGTACTTTCTTGAGCTACAGTGTTTGATTTCCTCAGTAGTCTACTCAGTGACCTTGAGCAGGTCACTTAACCAGACAGTCTTGGAGACAACTGGAAATTCGGGGTAGTCTCTTCCCTGGTCCCCTGAACTTCAAGCCAAGAAAATACGTATGAATATGCAGACACCTTTTGACATTTTACATTGAGAAGAAAAAGAGCGTCTACAAAGAGAGCTAGTTGTATTCTATCCTCAACAAGTGGGTTTGGATCCAATCCGTCAGAACCAACTCAACTAAAGCTTGCAGCCACCAACTCTCTCTAGCTTCTCCCTTACCCACAACGCACCTACCCAGTTACCTTACATCTCGTTTGCCAGTTCTAGCTATCAGACGTGATCTACCAGTTTCTCCCGAGCTGTATTAGATAAGTAAATTTTTTGTTCATAATTCCTTCTATTAAACATTTTTTTTTAGTTTTCACGTTTAGTCTTTAGAGTTTGTGGTTAGAATCTCTGCTGTTTATTCTCCCTTGTCTGTACGACTTTGTCGTATTTTTCGTATGTATTTGTTTCATTGTTATTATTTCCTTGCCTCCCTGGCTTTTCAACTTCTTTTAGAGTGAAGTAACTTTTTCTCTTGTTATGCTGTTGCTGATTTCTCTTTTCCTTTTCATACTTGGTACTGCCAGATACTATCATTAGTATCTCCCTTTCCTTATGACCTGGTTGCATTCCTTCATACCGTTGGTTGATTTCCTCTTTTTTTTCTTCCACCCTGTTATTAAAAAAAAAAAAAAAAAAAAGAGGCGGGGGAGTTGCTTTCTAGTTTGTCTTTAGCTTAAACATTTTACGCATTATTAATGATGACTGAGATATTGCATTATGACTGACAAACTTGTGGGATTTAAAAAATGCTCCAAATGTGAGCATAAGTTGCTGATCTGGGATGTACACACACTTTGTTTGTACTGCTTGGGTCCATTACACCTACAGGAAGATTACTTCATTTTTCATTTGCCATGAATTTAATCTGCGAGCTTTAACAGAAAATAGAAATAAGTTGATTTTAAAAGGTCTCCTGCCTTCCTTTTTGGAGAAGCCATGTCCCAGTCTTCAAAGTTGAAGCTTTCCACCTTGTCAAAATCTTCCACAGACTCTTCCTAGAAAAGACGTGCTAATCATCTGGTCTCAACCCTGGATCAGAAAAAAGATGAGACTCCAGGATCTGACTTCTCCCTCTGATCCTACAACTTCCAAAGTGACTATTACAGATCTGGCGCAATCCAAGTCCGATCGGACAAAATCATCAGATCAGACAGCACCTTCAAAGA
Organism: Protopterus annectens; assembly: GCF_019279795.1. NCBI lineage: Eukaryota > Metazoa > Chordata > Ceratodontiformes > Protopteridae > Protopterus > Protopterus annectens. Next base: position 1,172,486,714 of record NC_056743.1, on the reverse strand, counting down.
TTTTATATTGTCCTCGTACCGGATATTCTCCGGTTGGCCCAGTACCTGACAAGCTTCCATTACCTTTCTTTGGATCAAAGAAATATCGAAAGCCAGACAACTATGCTGAGAATCCTAAAAACTGTGCTTTATTCCAAACAAACTATGAGTGAACTAAAAGTCATGTAAAATTGACATAAAAACAATAAATGTAATAAAAAGGTAAGCGCTTTCAGATTAAACCCTTCATCAGGTCATAGGCTGCTGGATTGAACTCTGTTGATTAAAACCTTCTATGTCAATTACAGGAAGTGATGCATTTGTATGATGTGAAGAAGGGTTTTACCTGATTCTCAGCATGGTTGTCAGGCTGACAGTATTTCTTTGCTGCTGGATATTGTTTGATGTCCTCCTGTTCCTGTGTTGCAGTATTCTTAGTGTGGGATTCCCCAGCTCAGACGACCTGAATGTCGACTCCTGTACAAAAGCTTAAGCCTGGTTGCTATAGGTGCGTGGGCTGTCACACTTGGGGCCATAAACCAGGGACCTTAAATGTGACATCTGCACGCACAGACCTTAGAACTTTTCAGCTGGCCGCAGATGATGTCACATCGATCATTTCGCTCCTACACTTGAAAACTTCTGAAAAGCTAAGTACCCCTTTGGGGAAATTTTCCGTTTCTTTTACTTGAGCTTGGTTAGCTGTAGTTATTGTTAGCCAATATCAGCTAAGAAGTGCAAATGCCGTTGCGGGCGTCAGATACCGCATAAAGATACGCACGACCATTGCTTCTTTTGTCTAGGGAAGAAACACAACCATACTGCTTGTTCCATTTGCCATTCTTTTGTTTCAAAGACCCTTCATAGGTGTCTGGCCATCCTCAACTTATATTTAGAAAAACACAACTCAAAATGCTTGTGCTCAGGATGGATCCCAAATCAGCTGTTCTGATTGAACCACCACGGAAAAAGGCCAAAATTTTCCAGGCCTACCTCCGATGTCCTTCATGGATGCATCTGCAGTCATAACAAATGGGTTGTCCTGTCGTCAGGCAGCCCTTCGGTCGGCCGGATTCCAAAGTCGGGGTCCGGCTTCGGCTGATGTCGCACTTCACCCGACGTCATCTCTGCTGGTCTTCGGGTATAAAGTCATCAGCCGACGCCATTTTCCTCAGTCTTTCTTGCCGCGTGGCGCCCGAAGCAGAAGCTGTTCGCAAGTGCCGGTCGGTCAGATCCAGAGATTACTACTACCGAATACTACTTCGAAGACTTCTAAAAAGCTAAGTACCCCGTTGGGGACTCTTTCTTGCCTCAGCCGATGTCAGAAAAAGACAATAACTGTTTAACTTGTGGGAAACAAATACCTCATAAAGATTTCCACTCTTACTGTTTGCCTTGCTTAGGCCCAGACCACGACGTAGCAGCCTATTCGGCCTGTGCTTCCTTCAACCGACGAACGCTTAGGCGTCGGTCGGAGTTTGCTGAACAGTTTTTCGGCTCAGATTTTGCGTACATTATGCCGTCGGATCCTCCGACTACCCAAATTGTTAAAAAAACGCAAAGAAAAAGACCGACACTCACGGTCCGCAGTTTCGGCCGAAACCACGGTTAAGCAAGCCGCGAGTGTCTCGGTTTCGGCCGAAACCGAGAAAACTGGTCAATCTTCAGCTGAATCCATGACTACTACTGAGGCTCCTGCTTCCTTATCTGAATCAGCCTCAGAAATTTTGCCTACACCTGTGGTTCCCACTGATCTATCAGACACCATCCCCTTGGATATCTCTACCCCAGCACGTGGTACTGCTAGGCCTCCTGCAGCCATGTCTATTAAGGCCTTTGCCAGGGCTAAAGCAGCCAAATCAGCTAAATCAGTGCCTGTTAAACCACCCTCACTCAGGCCCACTTCTAGTTCTCAAATGCTTACTCTGGCAGAAGATTTAATATCCTTAATTAGGGGATCCCAATCTCACCCAGACAGGGCCTCTCAGCCCCCAGAAAAGAGACCTAGAGCAGAGCCCCCCGAGCCTGTGTCCTCTGATGATTCTGCAGATGACTCAGACATTACAGACCAGCCAGAGGCTCCTTTTTCCAATTATGAAGATTCAGATGCTGAAGAATCCATTCCAGCTGCCTCTCCACCAGAGGAATTCTCTTTTGGGGAAACCTTACATGCCATGAGAGAACAATTCCAATGGCAGGGACAAGATTTCTCAGATTCAAGTAAAGGCTTAGGACCTTTCTGCACTTACCACAACATAGGCCCCTAGCTATACCTCCTGTCCTTTCTGTTGTGGACGATGCATTTAATGATGTCTGCACTGCTCCTGATTCTTTACCTCCAGCCCCTGCCAAACCAGATAGATTTTACAGGGTGCCAGACACTCATCACCACCTATACAAGGCCCCACTTGCTGACCCGAAACTATATCCCAGGGGCCTAAGGCAGTAGCCTCGACCACAGCAAAAAACCCTATTCCTTCTGAAAGGGAATCCAGGTCCTTAGAGAGATGGGGGATAAAAGTCTACACCTCTGCTACTCTCTCTGCTAGAGCTTTAAACTGTCAGTTTCACATGATCCAATACCAAGAGTTTATGCTTGATCAGTTAATTAAAAAGCTGTCCTCTGATGAATCTTTAGATAAGAAATATGTATTAGAAATGGTGAATAACATCCAACAGGTTAGTAACCATTCTTTAAAATGTGGCTATGATGCACTGGAGGCTTCATTTAGATCAGCCATGACTGGCACAGTGATAAGAAGGCATGCATGGTTGAAAGAACAGGTCTTGCGGGATCATGTTAAAGCTAAGCTATTGGATGCTCCTATGGATAAGGCCAGTCTATTTGGGGAACCTGCCCAGCAGGTAATGAAGAAAATGGAAGAGAAGGCAAAATCTGTACAAACAGTTAAAGATTTCCTACAGGTTCAGCCCCCAAGGTTTAGCAGGAACTGGCCTGCCAAGAATTGGTCCTTTCCTGACTCCACAAGATCCCAAAGGGGTAGGAACAGACGCTCTAGGGGCAGAAATCAATCCAGAGGAGGTGCCTACAGAGGACGACAGTGGCAAGGCAATAACCGAGGCACAGACGCAACCTCTGCCACTGCAACAGGACAATCACAGTGACTTGGCTCTGACTCCGCCTACCAGGGAGCAATTAGCAGCACCATTAGGCGGAAAGTTAGCCTTATTCTCGAAAAATTGGCACTATATTACAAAAGACAAGTGGATTTTGCAAACCATAGACCAAGGCTACGGTTCCACTTCCACACTTTACCAGTAAAAGAGGAATGCCAAACCTGCCCCAAATCAAAAATAGAAGCCCTGCACCAGACAGCAGAATTAATAAAGATGAGAGCTGTGGAAAGGGTACCAATAACAGAACAGGGCAAAGGATTCTACTCCAGACTCTTCCTAGTACCAAGAAAAGAAAAAAACTTGGAGACCTATTCTCGACCTGTCCATCTTAAACACATACATCATTGTCCCAAAATTCAAAATGCTGACCCTACAGCAACTTCTTCCCATGCTGGGCAAGGAGTGTTGGCTGGTAACTCTAGATCTCAAGGAGGCATACCTGCACGTCCCCATTCGACCAAATTGCAGAAGATACCTCAGATTTCTTGCAGGATCAGAGCATTATCAATTCTCAGCATTGCCCTTTGGCTTATCCACTGCGCCCAGAGTATGCACAAAATGCCTGGCATCAGTAATCGCTCACTGCAGAGTACAGGGAATCCAAATTTATCCATACCTGGACGACTGCCTGTTACAAGCGGACAACAAAAGCAAGCTGACAACAGATTTACAAAGGGTCATTTACTTGCTACAAGCCCTGGGATACACAGTCAATTTTCAAAAGTCAAGACTGATACCATCCCAGAGAAGAACTTTCTTGGGCGCGGAATTGGACACAGTAAAACAGATGGCATTCCTCACTGCAGAAAAACAAAAAGAACTTCCTCTTTACTTCTTGGCATTAACAAAGCAGAACAAACTAACAGCAAGAAAAGTTCTGCAGGCCTTGGGCTTCATGGCATCATGCATAATCTTGGTCCCACATGCCAGACTACATATGAGAAAGTTACAGTGGTACCTAAAGAATTTATGGTCTCAACACAGGCACAGCTTAGAAACAGAAATACCACTAATCCCATGCTTAAAACAGGAGCTCCTGTGGTGGGCTCGGGCATGCCAGTCAAACCCAGGCTTACCCTTCCACAACTTTCGAGCAAACCAAACCATCACAGCGGATGCCTCAGACCTAGGATGGGGGACACACATGCTGGACAAATGCGTACAAGGACTGTGGACTCAGGACCAGCTGCACCTGCACATAAACCAAAAAGAAATGCTGGCAGTAAAACTGGCAATCCTAAAATTCAGACCATTCCTCAAAGAAGGCCATTTGATGATAAGGACAGACAACACCACAGTCATGTGGTACATCAACAAACAGGGAGGCACTCATTCTTACCCCCTATGCAGAATGACTTTGGACCTCTGGAATCTGGCTCTCAGCTACAACATCCAGTTACAGGCAATATTTGTACCGGGAAAAGAGAACACCCTAGCAGACATTTTAAGCAGAACCACCTCGGATGCTCACGAATGGATGCTTCACCCGGACTTCTTCAAGGCCATCACAAAGAAATGGGGAATGCCACAAATAGATCTATTCGTTTCCCCACAAAATCACCAGCTCAAAATATTCTGCACAAGGACATTCCACCCACTTGCATGGAAGGTGGACTCTCTATCCTTCAGCTGGAAAGGCCTGACAGCATTTGCATTCCCACCTCTTCCCTTGATGCACAAGGTACTACTGAAAATCAAAGAGGAACGTCCAAGAATAATTCTGATAGCTCGGAACTGGCCAAGACAACACTGGTACCCATTGCTGAGGAGCATGTCTCGGGAGAAAATGTGGTCAATACCCCTGATGCCTCTGATGTTAACTCAGAACAACTACAACATCATACATCCAAACCTAAAAACCTTGCAACTGACTGCCTGGAACATCACATAGCAGTAACTAACCCAGACCTTTCACAAAGGGTTAAAGACATTATCCTTGAAGCCCGCAGACCTTCTACAAGAAGGAACTATGCAGGAAAATGGAAAGGGTTCGTCATTTGGAGTACTGAAAGAGGAAAAGATGTGTCGAACATAGATATTGCTAACATCCTGGAGTACTTGGCAGAGCTTCTACATACAGGCCTGTCCTATTCCTCCATCAAGATACATGCATCAGCTATTTCAGCAGAATACAGCTTTGATCCTCTGTCTTTTCACATCCTCTATTCAGGCAGTTTCTCAGAGGGATCAAGAATGTAAAACCTCCTAGGAAACCACCATTACCAGCATGGGACTTGAACTTTGTACTAGTAAAGTTGACACTCCCTCCGTTTGAACCAGCAGCAACAGCAGATCTACAACACCTGTCATGGAAAACTGCTTTCCTACTGGCTATTACTTCAGCAAGGAGGGTTTCGGAACTACAGGCCTTAATGGCAGTGCAACCCTTCCTAATCTTCCACCAAGATAGGGTGTCCATGAGAACTAATCCTACATTTATGCTTAAGGTGGTATCCAGAGTGTCTTTAAACCAGGCAATCCACCTACCTACCTTCTTTCCCAATCCACAAAACACAGGTGAAAGAATAATGCATACCTTGGATGTACACAGACAGTTACGCTACTACCTGGACAGAACCAAAGGTAACAGAAAAACTGACCAGCTCTTTGTAGCCTATGCAACAGGAAGGGAAGGAAGAGCAATTTCCAAACAGACAATCTCCAAATGGATAGGAAATTGCATAAGATTCTGTTACTCCTACCATGGAAAACCAATTCCACAGAACATAAGACCTCATTCTACAAGGGCTACAGCCACTACCACAGCTTTCTTAAGAGGAGTGGCAACCAAGGACATTATTGAGGCGACTCGTGGACCTCCTTGCATACATTTGCCAAGCATTATAATTTACCTCTATATTCTAGATCCCGAGCAGGGTTTGCCACTGCTGTACTGCAAGGGATCCTGACTACACCATAATCATTATTCCTCCTCCCTAGTTTGGCTATGGTATTCTACCCATTTGTTATGACTGCAGATGCATCCATGAAGGACATAGTACAGTTTTGTACCTACCATAAATGTAGATGTCCGAACTGGATAGCATCTGCAGTCAGGATTACCCTCCCTCCTTCCCTCTCTTGGTACTCCTAGGGTATTTACCCTCCTAATAGCTAGCTGGGGGGGGAGTCTCTTATGGTGTATTTGTTTGTATATATGTACATACATGTTTATTTTTTGTGTTTGCCTTCTACTATTTTGGAAACATTGGCTTTTATCCAAAATTTAGCTTTCCAAGAGGGCAATTGGCATCTGGGGCAAGAAACACTGAGGAAAATGGCGTCGGCTGATGCCTTTATACCCGAAGACCAGCAGAGATGACGTCGGGTGAAGTGCGACATCAGCCGAAGCCGGACCCAGACTTTGGAATCCGGCCGACCGAAGGGCTGCCTGACTGCAGGACAACCCATTTGTTATGACTGCAGATGCTATCCAGTTCGGACATCTACATTTATGGTAGGTACAAAACTGTACTTTGCCTCTCCACCCTCAGACGTCCTGCCAGCTTCCGATCTAGGGGTTGAGGGACATCCGATTGAACCGTCTACTTCAGTGGCTCCCACCGAGGAAGCCGCTTCAGAAGTAACAGCCTGCACGTCTTTGGAGACTGCACAGATGTCGAGGGAGAACTAGAACAGTTGGATGCCATTACCTGAAGCCCAGACCTTCGCCTTCTAAGTGAAAACAAAAACCTGACTCCTACCATCTCCTACCCCTGAAGGAGTCAGACTGGCAATCATTTACTAACTCTTTGATGCAGGTTTTTATGGCTCTTAGGCCCACAACTTTTCCCTCTCCACTGTTCCAGTGTTTAGTCCTAGGCCTGCCTCTGCAACTTCTCTCCCCTTCCTACTACCCAAGAAGGAGAGGAGGATTTAGAACCCTACTACTCATCTTCTGATGAATCTGTTTTCTTATGCCTCACATATTGCCTCCCCTCTGGAATGCTATTCCCCAGATGCGGAATCCATTGAAGGGGGCTCCCCACCAGAGGATATCACCTTTGGGGAAACAATTACTAAGATGAAAGAATAATTCAGATGGGACACTACCCAGATGACTGACACCCAGAGGAGGTACTTTGAACTCCTAAGTGGAATCACCCTCCCTGTCACCTATTCCACCTGTCTTACCTGCCTATCTGGATGCTTTCACCTCTACATCCAAGAATCCAGACTTACAGCCACCTGCTTCTAAGAGACCAGACAGGTTCTACAAAGTGTCTGATGACCATAAATTCTTAGTTAAGCCTCCCCTGGCAGACCCTGCTGTATTTGCCGTCTGCCCTGACAAGCAGTCCAGGCTGATTCCTTCAGCATGTCTTCTGCCCACTAATAAGGATAGCAAAAGCATGGACACGATTGGGAAAAAAGTGTACATCTGCTCCACCCTGGCCTTCCAAGCTTATCAGTTACCAAACACCCATGATACAGTATGCCCTGGTCCTAGTTTCACAAGCCTCCAATCTCCTGGCTGCCACTCGACTGCCCTACCAAAACTGAGATAGCATCTAAACTGTCCCTGGCTTCTCAGGTAGCCAGACATTCCATTAGGTGCAGTTATGATACCATAGATGCCTCTGCTAGGTCTGCAACTTCTGTTTCAGCTCTCTGCAGATACTCTTGACTTTGCCTACAACCACTCCCAGAGGATTTCAAATCTAAACATCCTTCAAAAAGGTCTCACAGAGACAGATAACTGGTGCCAGTGCCATGGTTTAAAGCTAAATGCCAAAAAATGTATAGTCATACCCTTTGGCAAAAACAATGTGCCCACAAATTACCACATAGGCGGAAACCCATTAAGTACAGAGAAAGTTATTAGGGACCTGGGGACACAAGTTGATAGCAATCTCTCCTTTGAAAACCACATTGCCAAAGTGGTTAGAAAGACCTTCTACATAGCCCACCTCATCACGAAGGGTTTCACATCTAGATCAAGAGAGGTAATTGTGCCCCTTTATTCATCCCTCATCAGGCCCATCATAGAATACAATGCCCCTTTTGGGATGTACCTTACCCGACACCTGCAGTAATTAGAAAGACCCCAAAAGTATCTCACCAAGAGGATCAAGGGTCTCAAACAGATGCCATATGCTGCTCGGTTAAAAAAACTCCAGCTCTACTCAGTTGCATACCACCTACTTCGAGGCGATCTATGCCTGACATACAAAACTATGTCAAATCCAGAATTAATGGACATGCTCCACCTCAGTAAATCTAAATCCCTTAGAGCCACACGCTCGAGGGACTTGAACCTCAGCACAGAAATAAATAGAACTTGCTGGAGGGACAGGTTCATAACCCAGAGGCTCCCTTCGCTCTGGAATATAATTCCAGTTCATGTGAGGCAGAGCACCTCACTGAATCTCTTCAAGAAGAATCTCGATTGGTGGATGGGGATCATAAGTTTGTCCCAGGGATTACTCCCGTGTCACTATTAGACAGAGGCACAGTAAACTAAACCTTAAAAAGGGCACAGTATACTCAAATCAAGTGGTGGCGTAAGCCATACAGAATCGGGCTAGGCTTATAATTGCCCCAGGGCAGATAGCCTAGTATGAACCTATGAACCTATAAAATTATGAATGCCCCATTAAACCATAACCTCTTGTTTGGGAAGCGATCTAACCTGGAGCGAAACACTAAAGGCGGAGGCATGTCCATATTCATTAAGGATATCCACACTTCCAGGCTAGTTGCTCAGCATAATGCATCTGAGATTATCCAAGTGCAGCTAACTCTGGACAAGACCGCAATCAAAATTGTAGCTTGCTGCAGATCCCCCACTATCCACTATGCCCCAGGATTCCTACTCCTCATTTCTTGATACACTGGAAAATATTAGGGTACAACCTAACACCCTAATAATGAGCGATTTCAACTACCCCACCATAACTGGGAAAACTACTTGTGTACCAACTGTTGTGCTCAACTTTTTCTAGAATTCATAAATTCTAACGCCTTGGATCAACTTATCCACACCCCCACCAGGGGCAGCAGTATCCTAGACCTGGTCATTACCAACATGGGCAGCCAGTGTTCCACACCAGAGGTCAAGTACTCGGTCAGATCTGACCATAAGCTAATCACCCTAGATATCCACATACCCCCCCCCACCCCCATTAGGGAAACCACTGTAAAAATTTCTCCAAAGCCAACTTCACGCTTCTTAAGACAGAAGTGGCAAACTTCACGACACCCATGCTGATGGACAATAGAGGTACGACTGCTGAATCCTACACAAATGCACTTTATAAGCACCACCCCCATTAGGGAAACCACTGTAAAAATTTCTCCAAAGCCAACTTCACGCTTCTTAAGACAGAAGTGGCAAACTTCACGACACCCATGCTGAAGGACAATAGAGGTACGACTGCTGAATCCTACACAAATGCACTTTATAAGCACCTACACAAGTGCATGGATCGTGTAATCCCTAACAGAACCAAGATGCTGTCCTCCAAAAAAAGGAAGCCGGTCTGGTGGTCCCCTGCCATAAACAAACTCTACAACAGAAGAAAGAAACTTTTGCAAAAAAAGAGTAAAATCCCATGATTGGAGGCACTCTGTGGTCAGCCTCAGTAAGAAGCTGAGATCCCTCATAAAATCCTCCAAAGCTAGTTGCGAAAACAAAATCACCACTGATTCTAATGACAACCACAAAGCATTCTATAGCTATGTCAAGAATCTCAGTGTCAACACTCAGATCTGCTCTGAGTTATAGCACAATGGCACTAAATACACAGAACCCACTGATATTGCCAACATCCTGGCAGGTAGGTTCAGTGCTACCTTTACCCCTCTCTCACCCCCTAAAGAGCCCATCTGTATACCGGAAGAATGCAAAGTTCCTATAATCACGGCTGCACATGTAAAAAACTACTCTCCAAAGCCAAGAACATAGCATCCTTGGGACCTGACAACATCCCAGGCTGCGTTCTACATGAACTACAGAAAGAACTGGCACCCCACCGAAGTACCATGTTCAATCATAGCCTCACCTCAGGCTTTGTGCCCACTGAATGGCACACAGCAATGGTTATCCCACTCCACAAAGGGTGAGCCACCACGGACCCCCAGGAACTACTGCCCCATTATCCTAATGAGCCTGGTCTGCAAGGCTATGGAACATACGTTCATACCATCATGGAACTTATAAACAATGACATTGGTAATCTCCAAACTCTGGACCCTACCCAGTTCGGGTTTGTAAAAGGCAGATCATGTCTCCTAAATCTGACAGACTTCTTTGAAGCGGTCACAAAAGCCGTAGATGAGGGTAAGGTGGTTCACACAGCCTATCTAGATCTTGCCAAGGCATTCAGCACCATCCCCCACTCTGGAATTCTAGATGAACACACTAAACTAGGTATAAATCCCTATGTCACAAGATGGGTTGCCAACTGCCTCACTGACAGAAACCATACTGTGAAAGTAGCAGACTCTAAATCCAACTTCAGACCAGTGACAAGTGGAGTACCACAGGGTTCAGTCCTGGGTCCTCTTCTGTTTGCTATCTACTTCTCTGAAGTACAGGCTAACACAGAAGGTCTTTGGTTAACAAAGTTCACAGATGACTGCAAACTAGGAGCCATAATCAAAACTCCTAACGATGTGGACATCCTACAAAAGGGCCTCACTGAGACAGATGCCTGGTGTCAAAGCCATGACCTCAAGCTCAATGCCAAAAAGTGCATTGTCATCTCTTTTGGTAAAAACTCTGTACCCATGAACTACCACATAGGCAGTAGTCTACTTAACACTGAAAGTGTGATGAGACCTTGGGACACAGGTGGACAGTTGTCTCTCCTTTGATAATCACATCGCCACAGTAGTCAGGAAATCCTTCTACCTGACACACCTCATCACAAAAGGTTTCTCAAAATGTTTCTCATCCAGGAAAAAAAGAGGTCATTCTTTCCCTCTACTCATCACTCATTAGACCCATTGTAGAGTACAACACCCCTTTTGGTATGTACCTCTCAAGACATCTACAACAATTGGAAAGGCCACAGAAATACCTCACAAAGAAGAGTACCGGCCTCAAACAGATACCCTACGCAGATGATCTCAAAAAACTCCAGCTTTACTCTGTCGCATATCGCCTACTCAGAGGCGATCTGTGCCTAACATACAAAGCTGTGTCAAACCCAGAGCTGTTAGACATGCTCCACTTAAAGAAATCCCAGTACCTTCGGGCTACACACTCTAGGGACCTAAACCTTGTCACCACAATAAACAGAACATGCTGGAGGGATAGGTTCCTGTCCCAGAGACTTCCCATACTCTGGAACAAGCTACTTATCTGTATCAAACAAAGCTCCTCATTAGCACTCTTCAAGAAAAATCTTGATGATTGGATAGGAGATAGGAAATTCATCCAGGAGATCACTTCTGTGGCTCTGCTTGACAGGGGCACAGGAAAATAATTTTCTTGGGTGGCAAAAGCCAGGGTACCATTTAGCTAGGCTTATATAGGCCCTAGGGCCAATAGCCTAGTACCTACCAATGAACTTGTTAAAAACCTGCAGGAGAAAAGTGAGGAGCTGCAGGACATCAAACATTTGCTTGTGTCTCCTATTCAGGAATTATCCTCCAAAGACTTGTTTTGTCAGGAAAACTCCTTCCTCTGGCACCCCCTCCTCTACCAGGTGCATGAGAGGGGGGGGGACCAGGAGGCATACCTACTCCAGACCAGCTGCCTCACAACCTACTCCAAGATGGCCTTTTCAGGATAGAAGTGCATCCAAAAATGCGTGACTGCCTTTCCCATCTACCTTTGTCAGCTCACCTCCCCCACTGCCTCCGCTTTTGGAAAACCATCACATCAGACCAGTGGGTACTGACTGTCATTCAAAATGGATACTTCCTTTCTTGGAAAGAAAAACCCATCCCAAGGCCCATCCCTTTCCCTCCAAAACTCAAATTCACCTCTTTCCTCACATTCTAGTAGACCTCCTAAGATTAGGAATGATAGAATCTGTCCCACCAGGGCAGGAAGGAAAAGGATTTTACTCAATACTCTTTCTGGTCCCCAAAAAAGATGGGCCTTGTAGACCAATAATAGATTTATCCTTCCTAAACCGATTCTGAAAGTACCATCATTCAGGATGTTATCCCTTCAAACTATTCTCCCTTTAATCCCAACCCAGGCCTACATGGCCACTCTAGGTCTAAAGGAGGCTTGTCTCCATATTCCCGTAAACTCTCCAACAGCAAATTCTTATGTTTTACTGGACCCTGCTCTCATTTTCAGTTTACAACTTTGCCCTTTGGTTTGTTTACTGCACCTAGGGTATTCACAAAATGCCTAGCTCCAGCCATTGCTTGCAGCAGGACCAGAGGTGTCCAAATCTATCCCTACCTAGACAACATTCTCCTTCTAGCAGAAATAAAAGTCCTTCTCCAGAATTCTCAGGTTCACCACCTCCCTTCTACAAAGCCTAGGTTTCACCCTTAATTTAAACAAATCCTCTGTACTCCCACAGCAAGACAAAATCTTTCTAGGCTGCAGGATCAGGACAGACTTGATGCGGGCTTTCCTTCCCCAGGACAAGTCATGTCACTCTCCAGTCACTTCCAAAACCTTTTACTAGCTCCTTGGATATCTACAAGACAATTCATGCAACTCCTGGGGCTGATGGCAGCCACCATCCCTATGCTACCCCTAGTAAGAATGTACATGCAGAAGTTCCAGTGGTACCTAAAAAAAATGTGGTCACAACACCAACACTCCCTAGAGCAGCAAATTCCCATTCTGCCCTGCCTCAAAACAGAACTAAGGTGATGAATTCAACAAATCCTTCACAACCCGCGACTTCCACTTCAAATCCCCTCCCCAACCCAACTTATGCATACAGATACATGAGACCTAGGGTGGGGAGCCACCTTCAAAGGTTTCAGGGTACAGGAGGCATTGGAGTCCTACTCTTCAAAAGAAGCTCATCAGTGTAAGGGAAATGACTGCAGTTCTTCTGGCCCTTCTCCAACCAGGCCCCCTTCAAATATTCAGAGACAGCACCACAGTAATGTGGTATTTCAACAAACAAGGAGGTACCAGAGCTTACCTTCTCTGCACGATAACTATACAAATTTGGGACCTCGCCTCCAGGCAAACATTGACCCTGCAGGCCTCATACATCCCTTCTTAAGGCAGAAACAAGTGGATATTCTCAGCAGAACATCCTCTCTACAGCACGAGTGGATGTTGAACAGGGAGACCTTTCTAGACCTTGTCCACTGCTGGTGTACACCTCAAGTGGATCTGTTTGCCTCCCCCCAGAACAGACAGTTGAACAAATTCTCCACCAAGGATCACTCTCCACTTGCCTGGAGGGTGGATGCCTTCAGCATTCCATGGAAAGGAGTGTTTCTATACACTTTTCCACCCTTCCCACTAATCCAAAAGGTCCTACTGAAAATCAGGAAGGACAAACCAAAAATCTTGCTGGTGACTCCCTACTGGCCAGGGCAACAGTGGATGTTCTTCATGTTTCACAGTTCCATTTATCACATGTGGGTTATCCCCTGCTCTGGTAGCCCTCGGACGGCCCAAATACCAGAGTTAATGTTTTTCTGTGTCGGCTGCTGTCACTTGCTGCCTGACGTCTCGTTAGTGCTATAAAGGAAGGCAGCTGACGCCATTACATCAGTCTTTCTTGCCATGCTGGTGGTCACAACTTCCACAAGGAGAGTGTCAGAGTTACAGGCCCTCATGGCCTGTCCCCCCTACACCACATTCCACAAGGATGGGGTGACCCTACGCACTAACCCTTCATTCATGCCTAAAGTGGTCAATGAACTTTTCTTAAACCAATCCATTCACCTACCTACCTTCTTCCCTTCTCTGACTAACAATAGTGAGAGGATTCTCCATTCCCTGGATGTACACAGGCATCTTAGATTCTTCTTAGACAAAACTAAGTCCTTCAGAAAATCTAACCAACAGTTCATTTCCTTCCACCCCAAGACTCTGGGCAAGGTAGTCTCCAAACAAACAATTTCTTGTTGGATTAGAAAATCCATTTCTTTCTGCTACTCACACCATGGCAAACACTTTACCCCAGGGGGTGATAGCTCACTCTACCAGAGGCATGGCTACTTTCAAAGCCTTCTTCAAAGGGCTGGACACAGCATCCATTCTGGAAGCAGCCACCTGGTCCACAATTCATACCTTCACCAAACACTACAATTTGGACCACGTCTCCAGAGCCATGGCAGGTTTTGCTAGCGCAATCCTGTATGGCTTTCTGGAATCTTTCACTTCTACCTCCATCCTTCTCTCTATTAAAGCTGTGGTACTCTCCCACACTAAGAATATTGCAACATAGGAATAGAAAGACATAGAATAGTTGTGTAAAATCTTACCATAACCATAAAAGTCCTTCTCTTCCATGTTGCAGTATTCCTTCCCTCCCTCCAACCCCTGTACCTTTTCTTTGGCCTATGAGCTTAACTCTTAGGCACAAGGAAGCTCTGTTCTAGACCAGGAGCAGACTAGCCAGCTATGACACTTGACACTTCTGGCTGACATCACTTGTTACTGTCTTTGGGACTGATTGGCCTTCAGGTTCTGAGGTCTGTGCATGCAGACGTCACATTTATGGCCCTACGTGTGACGTCCCACGTACCTACAGCCACCAGGTTTAAGGTTTTGTATAGGAGCTGACGTTCAGGTCACCTGAGGTGGGGAATTCCTCACCAAGAATACTGCAACATGGAAGAGAAGGACATCTATGGTTATGGTAAGATTTTACACAACTATTCTTTCATGCTAGATATTTAGTGCTACTTGGAGTGCTGTTCTTTGGAGTTTCTTTGTGTTGTATCACCTTTTTTGCAGACAAACCATTCCTCCTCCATTTACTCTACTCATTCTTGCAGAAGTCTCACAGAACATATAGAGAGAGTGGTGAGGAAGGTCCTGTCTGCACAGAGGCAGATTGGTTTTCCCTCAGCGCCTACCCCTCTGAGTCAGAGTACCTGACCTTCCACCACACCACCTCCACTAACTTCATCCATAGATTTAGAGTCTCAAGATCCCAGGCAAAGGATCCACCAGTGTCAGATCTGAGGATCTCCATATCCTTGGATCCAAAATCATCTCTGAGATCTTTGATCTTTTCAGATCCAGAAAGCTCTTGGAACTGAAGCTTGCCTGCCAGGTCCAGGGTACAACATTCGACTGAAATATTTGGAGTCATCTCTTTTCCTCGGCACCTCATCACTGGACAGTTTGGCTCCGGCTGCCTCCTTGGGGGTGGTGCCTGCGGATTGAAGAGAGTGGATGGTTTGGAAATCTGCTTTTTTGAATCAGAGTCAATCTCTAGCTCCTTCAAGCCCTGTCATCGAGGCTGCGAGGAGGGTATTCACTGCCTTGGCAGTCCTAATGGAACCTTCTGCTTGGATCCTACCAATTCCACCATGATGCCTCAGCAACTCTGTCCACGGGTACCAGAACCTCAGGTTCCCTCCCAGGGAATTTTTATTTCCTCTTCAGAGACTTCCCCAGAGTATCCCATTGAGGAGGTACCTAGGAAGAGGATGTGAAAAAAGGAAACGCCTAGACTCCCCATAGCAGTCCATCACCGAAGAGACAGATTTTGACGAGGGCGAAGGGTCCCCACAGTGACCTTTTGAAGATGTTCCCTGCAGAGACATCCTAGACATCTTGAAAGAGAGAGGTGGCTGGACATCCTCCAACCCTATGCCAGAGGAATCCATCCTCCTAGAGGCTTTCAGTACAGGACCCTCTACTTTCTGGGTGACTCTGCCCACCGATGAGCTTGTTGACATGATCTCTAGATGGCCGTGGAAGGAACCAGACTCCAAAAAACCCATAACTCAGAGACTGGGCAGGATAATGGTACCACCTGTGGATAGACATATTTGGGGGAAAGGGATTTCAGTTGATAGCATGATCATTGTGGTGACCACAAAAAATAAACTAGCCAACGAGAGTTCCAGTGTCTATCCCCCCAACAAGTAGTTGCAGTTGATGGACAGATTGGGGATGTGCATCTTCAGTGACCCTTGCCTTGCAGTTGCTGAACTATTTGGCACATTTTATCAGATTTCGGAGAGACTTGACTAAGGAATTAACTCTCTCTCAGGAACAGTCTTTGAAGAAGTTAAGGATTCAATAACTTCTGTTTGCAATCCTACAGTCAGTATCCAATAGTTCTATGAGGTTAGTTTCCAACATTGCGAAAGGGACCTCGAGCTGCAGGTTCAGGCATTTGTATGAGTAGGCAGGCCTGGATGCACTTGTGTGATTTTGCTGAGCCATTTAAGTCCAGTTTTGTCAATGCTTCCTTTGACAGAAGTATCCTTTTTGGCTGTAAAGTGAAAGAATGCTGTCTAGGTGTGAGGATGGATGGAAAGACCTTTTCTGCCATGGCATACTTTTTTTGACCCCCCCCCCCCCAAGGTCATTCTCCAGGAATCAGCGGAGTTGCAGGAAAATGTGGTTCAAAAAGTCTCACGGTCTGTTCCATGACACACATGGAGGAAGTGGCCCCAGAGGCATAGAGGTGTCAACTCCAAATTACGTCATCGCCCTTGTGGCTGAAGTGGCCCACAAAACAAGGGTTCACGAGAATCTTTCTTTGATAAATCCTGCCAGCGCTCCTGAATGGAGGCCCAACTTGATCACCTGTGGAGACATCCATGGGACATTTATCCCTGCACCAGATAACCTGGTTAGATTTAACAAAAGATACCTTGGTGCAAAGGATCATATCCAGAGGTTATAAAATACAATTTTCCCTGCCACTACCATTCCCAGAAAAATTCCAGATGTTCCCAGTCAGGGGCATCAAGCAACAACACAGATTCAAAAGCTGCTAGACAAGAGTCATCCACACGGTCCCACCAAACCAGAGAGGATCCAGAATTTAGTCAAGGTTATTTTAGTGCCAAAAAAAAGATGGGATTAGAGACTTATTCTGAATCTCACAAATCTAAATCTGTTCAACAAACTAAGATCCAGATGGTCATTGTTCAGTCCAGTCTCCCTTTTCTGAACAAGGACGACTGAATGTGTGCTTGATAAATTTTATAAATCTTCGGGGTGCCTGCTGTCACATAAACATGAACAGGTGATCCAGACCTAAGCTTCTGTCTGGGAACCAGTCACTACCAGTTCTGAGTAGTGCAATTTGGACTTACCACAGCCCCCAGGGTGTTTACCAAATGCATGGCAGTAGTAGCGGCTTACGTCAAACTTTAGGGATTCCAGGTGTTTCCCTACTTGGATGATTGACTCATTACCACTCTGATCAGGCATCAACTCATACATGCAAGGGATCAGGTTCTCCACACCTGTGCTCTCCTCAGAATAACCATAAACTACAGTAAATTACAACTTCAGCCAACTCAGACATTGGAATTTATTGGAGCAATGCTCAACACAAAGACTGCCTTTGCTTCCCTTCCATCACACCGAGTTCAAACACTGAGGTCACAGGTCAAAAAGGTTGTAGAGAACACATCAGTTTCAGCTCACACATTTCTCAGAATTCTAGGCCTCATGGCGGCAGCAAATAACCTTAGTTCCGTTGGCCAGGTTTTATATGCAGATCCTACAGTGGATGTTTAGCTACTCAGTGGTCAATCATCCATCAGTCAATGTCATATCAGATAAAAATTTACCAACACTTGCAAGAGAAATCTCTGTTGGTGGATCCATTCCGATCAACTGCCCCATGGCTGTCCCTTCATTCCTTAACAGCCCAAGGTCATAGTGACCACAGCTGCTTCCCAGTTAAGGTGGGGGGCATTATCTACGGAAGACAGTCCAGGGTACTCTGCCCTCTGAAGAGGACATTTTGCATATAAATGTCCTAAAGATGAGAACAGTGGCATTTCGAGCCTTTCGAGATGTTGTTCCCTTTGGGATGATTGCAGTTCAAACAGACATGTCAGTCTGGTACATCAGCAAACAAGGGGGACCAAATCTTCCCCATTGTGTGGAGGAGCGCTCGGGGTCTGGCAGTGGATGATTTCTTCTTACTGCGTTTTTAACAACGCACATTCCAGGGAGGTCCAGCATGATTGTGGATAGACTGAGAAGGTGCGTTCTTCTTCCACATGAGTGGTCCCTCGATGAGAAAATGGTAGGCAGATTTTCCATCAGTGGGGCCAGCCATGCTACAGTCTTTTTGCCTCTCCCCAAAACAAAAAGTGCAGCGATTACTTTGCCCTGATTCCCCCACAAGGGCAGTCACCAAAGGATGCTGTACTTCACGATTGACCCCCAGTATCCTTTTTGCCTTCCCACCAGCCCCATTGATTACAAAATTTCTGCACAAAGCTGCCAGATCGAAGAGCACAGTGATCATCATTGCCCCTTATTGACCTCGACAGATTTGGTTTCCCTTGCTATGGCCTAACCTGGTTCAACCACCATGGAACCTAGATCTTACTCAGAACCTCCTGTCTCACCACATGGGCATGTCACACTCCGATATACCAAATCTCAAGCTGACTGCTTGGCTTCTTCAGTTCCCTTAGTAGCCAAACCATCTGTGCTGTCATCACTTGTCTGATGTATAATTCTGTCTTCCCATAAAACCTCAACAAGGAAAACATATTCAATTAAATGGAAAAGCTTTGCCATTTGGGCTCAACAGCATAATCTTGACCCTTTTTCAGCTCCCATTAATCATATTGTAGATTTCCTTGCTCACCATTTTCAAGACGCTGCCAGTACCTCAGCCATTAGGGTACATCTAGCAGCAGTTTCATATTACCATACAGTATTGAATGGAGCATCCATAGATTCTCACAAATTGAGCAAGGCCTTCTTAAAAGGGACACTCCTTCTAAAGCCTCCTTTTAAAGTGCTTACACCTACATGGGACTTGAATTTGATGCTTCAGTCTCACACGCAACCTCCCTTTGAACCAGCAGCAACATGTGGCCATAAATATATTTCATAGAAAGCATGTTTCTTGGCTGCTATTAACTCCACGAGAAGAATTTCTGAGATCCAGGCTCTATCTTCTTAACCTCCTTACTTGTTTTTCCACAAATATAGAGTGACCTTATGTACCAATCCGTCTTTTCTTCCAAAGGTCGTATCAGAATCCAACATCAGTAGAGTACTATCAATTTGCCAGTGTGTTTTCCTAAGTTTACCAACAAAGGAGAATGTGTTTTACATTTACTAGATGTTCGTAGACATTTATGTTTCTTTTTGCATAGAATGGAAAAAAATCAGGAAAACAGAGACTGTTTATCTCCTTCTGTGCACCAAAAGTGGGGAAATCTATTTCCAAATTTACTCTGTCGAAGTGGCTGATAAATTGCATCTCCTTTTTCTATACTAAATTGGGCATTCCTCTTGCACATCCATTGAAAGCACACTCCACTAGATCTGTGGCACGTTTTTTCAGTCTGGGATGTCTACGGACGATATTTGTGCAGTAACAACTGGGCTGCTCCTCATCCCTGTATCGCTCATTACAAGCTGGATTTGGTCTCCAGAGGTAGGGCATCATTTTGTTCTGTGGTGCTCAGGAATATCCTTCCTCGAGTCCACCCTGGATATAAGTAATTAGGGACACTGTCCCATTCGTTGAGGATAGAATGAAGATTGACAACATGAGATGAAAAAGTTATGTACTTACCATAATGTTCCATCTGTGTTGATCTTCAGTCTTCCTTAACTTTTCTCTGTCCAACCCCCGTCCATGGCTTCTGGAGGAATAAGTATTTCCATGGTCTCTAAATATGCGTGTTTTATATGTATATATGACTTAGGATATGGCTTTCCATAATTCTCTTCATCTTCCTACACTGATATAACAGCAAACAAGATCTGAGGTAATTGGGTAGGTGCATTGTGGGTAAGGGAGAAGCGTGAAAGATCTGGTGGCTGTGAGCTTTAGCATCGGCTGAGTCTGATTCGATGCATCAGATCCGAACCCATTTGTTGAGGAAGAATGAAGATCGACAACACAGATGGAGCATTATTGTAAGTACATAACTTCATTGTGTTGGTGCTTTGTCCTCATGCATGTTAACATTCAAGCCTTCTGTCATGCACCTCTGCCCTTTAAACCACATACTGGGGATGTATCCTGTGTAGCACAGAGCAAGTCGTCCAGTCAGCCTTGGGGGGTACTTTGCACCCATTCTCACACTTGGTCCTTCCACTGCATTCCTGCAGGGCAAAACCTTTTTCCCCTTCCCAGGTAAACCTGCACCCCCCCTCCCCCGACAAGAGCCTTACAGCAACCTGTCATGGTTGCCCCTGAACTGCTCCTCTTTATAATCTCGAAATACTGAAATCTCAAATTTCAGTATCTCGAGACCATAAAGGTGAATTTTAAAATAGCGAAAGTGCATAATCGCAAATTCGAATATCTCAAATTCGCGGTTATGGCTTTATGCTACATTACGTGCTGTGTTTTATGTGAATGGTGTTCAGCGTAGTGTGTGGATTTAGGTACGATTTAAGGTAAGTTAATGTTTTGTAAGAGTTTTGGGTGGGAGTTTGAATGTATGTGAATGTGTTTGTAAGTTGTATGTGTGGGTTAGGGTAGGCAATTGAAAATATGAGTGTAAGTGTTGGATGTGTTGGTGTTTGTATGTGTGTGATGTAAGTATGTGAGCAACTATAGAATGTCTGGGTGTGAGTTTGCTGTCTTTATCTGTTTGTGCAATCTCTGAGTTAGTATATATAGGGGAGGTGGGGGGTGCAGGGTGGCTTGCCCTCCTGCTTATATGTAGTGTAGGTGTGTTGATTTGTGTTATTGTGTTTGTGTATGTTGTTTGATTTGTTGTAGTGTGGGTAGGATGGTGTACATGTTGTGTGGTGTATGGTGTGTTAATGTTCGCAGTTTTGTGTTTCGTGGTTTTTGGGGTTTAGGGATTTTGAGCATTCGCCTTTATGGTTTTGAGATACTGAAATTCGGGATTTCAGTATTTTGAGATTATAAAGGAGAACCGCCCCTGAACAAGGTGCTACATGATACATGCTCCCCACAGGCTTCACATCATCTTAGGGTGTGGGCGTTTCTGAGCTAGTGTTTAACTATGCCCCTAGTGATAACTTGCACCCTGCATCACTACAGGAGCTACCATTGCCCCTGTTTCTGTACATGCTTGTTCCTCCACATGTGAAAACAAATGTGCACGTACTACATAATTGCATACATGTTATTTGTATAAAAATCTGCACATTTTTTCCTGTGGCATTTGAAGGTCCCTCTCCTGAAAACTGGCACAGTGGTGGAGTGCAATAGATTAACATTTTTATGTGGGTGGTTCTGCTTTTCTTTATTTCGTTTTAGACACCTTGAGGTACTGGCTGTTTATATTTCCTTCATGTGTACTTAGTCTTTCTGGGGCAATTTTGTATGAGGATAGGTGTTCAAGCACAGTTGTTCGTGGCCTGTTACTTAAAAAAAAAAAAAAAAAAAAAAATAGAAAAATAAAAAGATTGTGTAGGTTTATCTTGGTTTATAGCTGACTTTCCAGTTGATGCTCTTGGCGTGGGAGAGGTAACATTGTGTCTAGTATGGGTTATGTCCCACTTCTTATGGAAATCTATCCAGAAGATTGATGCCCAGCTCTGGCAAAGTCCAATATATTATGAATACATTGCAGCAGTCATCCTATTTGTTTATCTGCGAATGTTGATCATATTCATTAGTAGCCTTAGGTATGAGGGTTATATCCTGCCAAGTATATAATGGCTGGCCAGCTTCTCAAGCTTCATGCTACCTTCCAGTTGCCCAAACCATCAAGCAGCTTGAACTGAGATGACTGAAAGACATTTTTGTCTATGAAGCCTCCAGAGCTTTGTTGCTGGTGAAGAGTATACTTCTATGAGGCTTTTAAGAATCGGTGGTCGGCTTGTGCTTTCTTTCCATTTTTTTTTTTAATTTGTTGATATTTTATTGCTTTCCTCTTCAGGAAAGTTATTTTAAAGCTAGGAGTGTTGTGCTTTAACCTACTGTCTCATGACTGTAACATGCTTTTAAACAGAGCAGTCATTTTTTTTTCTGTCAGTTTAAAAGTTTTAACCAACTGAAAACACATTTTCTGCGGGGTTATTGTTTATTTTTCCTTGATGGCACTGACGTAGTGATTGACAGTCCTTTTTACTAACTTCTGTGGACCTGTAGTTTTACCGGCATTGTTGCTGGTCTTCCCCAGGAAAGAGGCACCATTTTTGGCTAAACCACGGAACAGACCACTGGTCCCACTGTCTGTCCTTCCATCCAGAAAAAGTTCAGTAAACAGCCCTTTCCCCACAGCAGGCTAGCGATTTCCCTCAGCTGCAGGTGGATGATTATACTGTGGCCATTTGTTGCATGTCAGACCACTCATCTTTTGCCCTGAATCACTCTAGTGTAGCATGTGCAGCTGCTGTGGACCAGGGATTAGCTACCACCTCTGCAGCTGTTGAAGTCCCCTTGGTGGAAAAAGGAGAGCCACTCTTTTCAGTCCTAAGAGAGGGAACAGGGAACATTTCCCGCTGTGCCCTTCCCTGAGGAAGCAGCTGCCCCCACTAGCAGCACAGTTGGCCCCATTTTTCCTGTGAAAAACAAATGGAAAACCATGCATGTATCAACTCTTCCTCAAATTTCTTTTGATAGGAGTAATTTACTGGGTTTCACTCGAGGTTTAATTCAGGCTATTGATCCTTCTTGTAAAGTAGCTACTGGTATAAGAAAGAGGGATGCCTCTTTTTCTGAAGAGATTCAAGATTCTGAATCTGAACTGAAAGATGCAGTGACAAATTCTATGTTTTTCCTCATGTTTCTGATTCAGACTTTGATGGAAGCTCATTTTCTGATTCTCACTGTGGAGGTTTCTTTTTTTTCTGAGTCTTTAGCTAGAATGTGCCAGTGTTTTCAGTGGAGGAACACTGAGGATGTTCTTCGTGTTTCACTGTTGCAGCATTACATTTGAGTAATCTGCTGGCAGGTTGCCCTCAGTTGTCCTGATTAACAAAGTTGCTGTCCCTTCTTCCATGACGTCAGGGGTATAAAGCATGCAGCCGACGCCATTACATCAGTCTTTCTTGCCGCGCAGTGCCTGAAGCAGAAGCAGTTCGCAAGTGCCGGTCGGCCGACTCCTGAAATTTTCATTTTCGAATTTCAGAACCGAAGTCTTTAACTAAAAAGCTAAGTACCCCGTTGGGGAAACTTTTTCTTGGTCCTTTCCAATGTCAGTAAAAGTTAATAATTGTATTACTTGTGGGAAGCAAATACCTCATAAGGATTTCCATTTGTACTGTATTCCTTGCCTAGGCCCTGACCGCAACGTACCTTGTTGTCGGTTTTGTGCTTTATTTAATCAGCACACTATCCGTCGTCTGTATATTTTTGCTTCTAAATATTTCGGTTCTCTGTTTAATTATCCAGAAATGATGTGTGTTAGCAATCCGACTACCGGAATACTGAAAAAACGCAAAGAAAAAGACAGAGACAGGCCGTTGAGGTCTAAAACTGCCGACGACGCTTCTCCTAAGCCAGTCGCCAGTTCGCCCATACTCAGTGAGGCACTTTCGCAGCCCCTTATACCTGCTACTTCTGATTCGCAGGCCTCTACTAAGACTCATTCGGAGTCCTGTATGCCGTGAGATGCTTCACCTATGGAACCCGTGGATGTCTCTTCCTTGGATGGGTCCTGAGCCGCTGTGCAGGCACTGGCTTCTGAGGGTGTATTCAGGCCTACAGATTTGTATATTAAACCGACGTCACCTTCAATATTAAGGCTAAATCTCAATCTATGTCTAGAAAACCAATGCCCAGGCCGCATGTTCAGACCCCTGTGCCTAAAAAAACAAATGATCACAATGGCTGAAAATTTAATTACTTTAATCAGGGGTAGTCAACATCCCCCTTCTAAGAGGCCTAGTGCTGAACTTGACTATGAATCTTCTGAACAGGACACTGTTTCTTCTGACTATTCTAATGAACAGGATTTGTCCATACATACTTATGAGGACTCTGATGCAGAGGATTCCATTCCTTCTGCGTCTTTCCCTGAGGATTTTCTTTTGGGGAAACTTTACATACCTTAAGGGAGCATTTCCACTGGGAAAGTCAGGATTTTTCTGAATCCAAAAAGAGGCTTAGGGATTTCCTTCTTCCTCAGCATAGACCTTTGGCTGTACCTCCTGTACTAGACATTGTTGATGTGTTTTTAGAATCCAGTATGGCCCCTGATTCTCTGCCTCCGCCCCTTGTAAGCCAGACAGATAATACAGGGTTCCTGACTCCCACAAATTCCTTTTCAAAAATCCTGTTCCGGACCCTGAAACCATTTCTCAGGGGCCCAAGGGCATTAAGGCTTCTACTGCTAAAAATCTTACCCCTTCTGATAGAGACTTCAGGGCACTAGATAGATGGGGGTAAAAAGGTTTATACTTCTGCAGCCTTGGCAATCAGGGCTGCAAACTGTCAGTTCTGTATGCTAAAATATCAGCAGCATATCATGGGACTGCTTAAACAGAAAATGATGTTGATTTTTGACTGTGTGGGAAAAAAAACATGATTTATTGCATTCAGCTGAACAATTTGATTAACGTACTTTGCAATGTGGTTTTGATTCTTTGGAGGCCTCTTGCAGGGCTGCTGTTACTGGGTCTGTGCTTAGAAGGCATGCTTGGCTTAAGAAGCAATCTCTGCCTGATCATGTTAAAGCAAAATTGTTGGATGCTCCTTTACAGCAGGACCGTCTGTTTGGCAATAAGGCTGAAGAAGTTCTAAAAAAGATGGAAGATGAAGCTAAATTTATGCAGACTGTGAAAGATTTCTTACAAGTACAACCACCAAGATTTAGTAGGCACTGGTCTACTAAGAACTGGTCATTTCCAGTTCCTTCTAGAGCCTCTCAAGCCAAACCCAGGCATTCCAAAAACACCAGGTTTTAGTCCCAAGGGACTTTCAGAACTAAGCAATGGGGTGCCTCCTCTTCCAAATCTGGAAACAACAAGACACTTATCTATGGTAAACAGTCTCAATGACTTTCCTTTAGAATTACCTTTTAGCTGCCCCTTTGGGGGGGAAATTGGCACTTCATGCAAAAAAAACTGGCTACTTATAACCCAGGACAAATGGGTTTTATATATAGTGTCCCAGGGATACAGATTTCATTTCCACACGTTGCCAAATCCAAACGGAAGGTTAGACCTGCCCCCAAATCAGTGGGCAGAGGCTCAAAAACAAGTACTTTCCCTCTTAAACATGGGGCTATTCAACTAGTACCAGAAGAGGAAAAGGGACAAGGTTTCTATTCCAGACTTTTCCTAGTACCCCGAAAAGACAAATCATGGCATCCAATTCTGGATCTGTCTACTCTAAACACCTTTCTGGACATTAAAAAATTCAAGATGCTGAATCTTCACCAGTTACTTCCTATGCTAGGCAAAGATGCCTGGTTGGCAACTCTAGATCTAAAAGAGGCTTACCTGCATATCCCAATCAGGGAATCTTGCAGAAGATACCTCCGCTTCAAAGCAGGCTACTTGCATTATCAGTTCTCTGCACTGCCCTTTGGCTTATCTACTGCGCCCAGGGTCTTTACAAAGTGCCTGGCTCCAGTAATTGCATTTTTCAGGCAAAGATATATTCAAATATATCCATACCTGGACGATTTTCTAATTCAGGCAGAAAACAAGGCCATGCTTTTAAAACATCTGGCGTTTGTAAAAAGGGTTCTGACTTGTCTAGGGTACACCATAAACAAAAATAAATCACAACTAGTACCCTCTCAAAAAATTACATTCCTGGGTGCAAGCTTGAATACAACTGCCCAGATGGCTTTCTTTATGCCAGAAAAGCAAATTCAGTTGGTGACTTACTTCAAACAGGTGGCCACAAAAACCCTGCTGTCTACAAGACAAATACTGCAAGCCTTGGGGTTCATGGCCTCCTGCATTCTTTTAATTCCGTATGCAAGACTGCATATGAGGAAACTTCAGTGGTACTTAAAAAGTTTATGGAGTCAACATTGTCACAGCCTGAAAACAATGATTCCTATCATACCTTGCCTGCAACTAGAGTTCCTATGGTGGTCAGAGACCTGCCACCAAAACAAGGGACTGCCATTCACACCAACCCCTGCCACCCAAACCCTAACTACAGATGCATCAGACAATGCATGGTGGGCTCATCTGGCAGGGAAGTGCATTCAGGGCAAATGGAGCCCGAATCAAATGCACCTTCATATCAATCAAAAAGAAGTGCTAGCTGTACAGTATGCACTGACAGCCTTAAAGGACTACCTTCATCCAGGGCAACTAATGGTAAAGACGGACAACACCACAGTTATGTGGTACATAAACAAGCAGGGGGATACACAGTCCTACCCCCTATGCAGACAAGCCATGGTATTGTGGAACACGGCCTTGAGCTATCAAGTAAAACTACAAGCTCAATTCCTGCCAGGAAAGCAGATTATTTTGGCAGACAAATTAAGCAGAAATCTCATGGACCCACACAAATGGAAACTGGAACCACAGATTTTCAACATGTTGACACGCAAATGGGGGAGCCCAGACATAGATCTTTTTGCCTCACCCCAGAACTACCAGTTGGACAAATTTTGCACAAGAACTACTCACAAAAAAGCCTGGAAAGTGGATGCACTGTCCTTCAGCTGGGAAAACCTATCAGTCTATGCCTTTCCCCCTCTGCCTTTGCTCTCCAAAGTTCTACTAAAAGTCAAACAGGGCAAACCAAAAATGATTTTGCTTGCTCCAGACTGGCCTCGCCAACACTGGTACCCACTCCTACGTAGTCTGTCAAAAATTTCTCCTTGGCACCTGCCTCAGACATCTTCCTTACTGTCTCAGCAGAACAACCAAATTCTGCACCCTCCGCTCCAAACATTGAATCTTGCAGCTTGGCTAATCACTTAAATTCCCCCTTTGCATCCCTCAGCAAACCTGTGATGGATGGCATTTTGGAGGCGAGAAAACCTAGTACTAGAAAATCTTCTGCTGACAAATGGAAAAGATTGTGTGCCTGGAATCAGTCTCAAGGGATGAGCACAGCAGTGCCCAGTTTACCTCAGATTTTGCAATACTTAACTGAGATGCTTCTCAAGGGCCTATCTTTTTCTTCCATAAAAATCCATGCCTCAGCCATTTCAGCTCATTTCAACACAGACCCCCCCCCCCATCCTCTGCTAAAGCATTATCTCAGAGGGGCCAAAACCTTAAGGCCACCCAGGAGAGTTCCAACCCCTGCCTGGTACCTTAACTTTGTATTGGAGAAACTCACTCTACCTCCTTTCGAGCCAGCTGCTACTGCAGACTTAAAATTTCTTTCCTGGAAAACAGCCTTCCTTTTAGCAATCACTTTGGCTAGAAGGCTATCTGAATTACAGGCCCTTATGGCAGTGGAGCCTTTCATCATCTTTCATGTGGACAGAGTGTCACTCAGGACCAACCCATCCTTCATGCCCAAGGTGGTATCCAATATGGCTCTTAATCAGTCCATTCATTTGCCAACTTACTTTCCCACTCCACAGAACAAGGGGGAGCGTATTCTGCATTCATTGGATGTACACAGACAACTTAGATTTTACTTGGACAGGACTAAATCTCGAAGAAAATCTGAACAACTGCTGGTAGCATTTGCTGCAGGGGCAGAGGGAAAGGCTATTTCAAAGCAAACCATTTCTAAATGGATAAGCCATTGTATTCATTTCTGCTATAAGCACCATGAAAAACCTATCCCCCAGGGGATCAGATCCCATTCCACCAAGGGCTGCATCTACTTCTACAGCCTTTCTCAGAGGTGTTCCTACCAGGGATATTCTAGAAGCTGCTACCTGGAGTTCAGTTCATACTTTCACCAAGCACCATCATTTACCAATTTTTTCTAAATCCAGAGCTGGCTTTGCCACTGCTGTTTTGCAGGGCCTTATAACCAGTCCTAATACTGTATAAATCCATCCTCCCAACCTTACCTTTGGGAATCTACCCAAATGTAATGACTGTAACAGTGAAACACGAAGAACATAGTACAGTTGTGTACACTTACCATAAATGCAGATGTTCGAGTGTATTCACTGTTGCAGTCCTGGTTACCCTCTCTGCAGCCTCCCTGTCTTTTCTCTTACTATGCCTCTCCTTTATTTTACTACACGTAAAAGCCTTTTTGGTGTATTTGCTTTTGTTTGGAGGTATATATTTTTGTGTGTTAAATTATTTATATATTTTACTCCCATTTGGGGGGCACCTGACATCTGGGGCAAGAAAAACTCATGTAATGGTATCGGCTGCTTGTTTTATACCTCTGACGACCTGACGTCATGGAAGAAGGGACAGCAGCCAACGCAGGACCCAAGATTTTGTTAATTAGGCTGACTGAGGGCAACCTGCCAGCAGATTAAAAAGTAAGAGATGCACCAAGATAACACACAGCAAAACGTTTAATCACAACAAAGTACAAGGTGGTAAGCGCTTTCACAACCGAAGTTGCTTCATCAGACACCACAGTAAAAATGCACAGGTTTAAATAGATATCTAAAATGCCAGTTAATCAATAAATATCACATAATGATTGAGTAACAGTTAAAAACAATTAAGCCTCATGCTCAAACTAATAAAAGCATTGCTTAAAAACATTGTACAAGAAAAATTCAAATACCATATATAAGAAAGCACTTAAATAACTTATAAAATCATGATAAAACATGGAAAAATACTAGTCAGCAAAAAGTTAAATAGAATACCTGAAAACTAAAAGCTAGTTAAATACATAAACTAACTTTGAAAGAACTTAGCTAATCTTAATGCTTAAGCTGTCTAGCCTTTAAAAAAGGGACCAAGGAAGTGGTAGCATTCAAACCAGGATATTTTTCAGCATTAAGTTTCAGAATCCACTTCTGTTCATGTCCCTCTGTGATATTCTCAATGTCACCACCTCTGGGGTTTCTATAAATATGTTGTAAAACAAAAAACTTAAAGGAATGAGAACGGCCACTGGACATAACATGATTAGCTAAAGCATTTGATGGTTTTTTATTACTAATATCTCTTAGGTGGTCTAAAATACGATCTTTAAGCATTCTATTTGTTTTTCCTACATAAAAGGCAGGACATTGTACACAAAAACAATAATAGACCACATCTATAGATCTACAATCAGTGTATTGATTAGTATACAATGAAAATTGCCTAGTTAGGATGTACATATTCATTTTTACTATATATAAATTAACAAGCACTACAATTCCTGCATGGAAAAGTACCGTGCCGATTGGAACTAATAATAGTTCTAGATAATTCACCATGACATAGATGTTGTTTGAGGGATTTATTATTTTTAAAACTAAAAGTAGGAGAATGTCCAATCTTGTCTACCAATCCAGGCACTTCTTGTAGCAAATACCAGTGCTTCTTGACTACATCTAGGTATTGGTTGATGTTATTAGAAAACTGAAACACCACCCTAAAATCATTACTAGTTCTATTAGTATATCTTGTATTGTCAACAGCATCACCAGCATTAAAATAAGGTTTACATCTAGTACTTCTCAGCTTCCAGGCATTAGAGATAGTCTGTTCAGTGTCTGCAAGTGAGTATCTCCTGTGTAAGAATTCTATTTTTAAATTGGATAGGGCAACTACTGCATCTTCATCTCTGCTATGTATTCGCAGTGTTCTAAAAACCTGACCCTTGAGCACGTTCCTAGGAACGTGTCTAGGGTGCATACTAGATTTGTACAAAAGAGTATTTTTTCTAGTGGGTTTAAAATAAATATTACTGCAAAGACTATTTAAAACAGATTTACTAACCTGCACATCAAGGAAACTGATGTCAAGTGTTAGAACTATAGTAAGTAAACCTTAAAAAATCAGTGGTTGAATGCAGATATTCCAAAAACTGAGCCAAATCAAAACCAGAGCCTCTCCACAGCATAAACACGTCATCCACAAAACGGACATACCAAAGTATTTGTCCAAAGAATGGATTATTATTTGACAACACATTTTGCTCTTCCCAGCTGACCAAAGCTAAGTTGGCGTAGCTGTTGGCACACGCAGTGCTCATGGCCGTGCCAACTTTCTGCAAAAATAATTGCTCCTGGAACATAACAATGTTGTTCTCTAGAGTAATCTCGAAGAGACTACAAATCAGCTGTATCTTAGTGTTGGTGAAACACTTATTCACAGAAAGAAAATCTCTAACGCTGTCAACACCCCAGGTGTTAGGTATACTAGTGAATAAGGATTCAATGTCTAATGTAACAAGGACAAAATTCTCATTAACATCAACACTTTCCATTCTGTCATAGAGCCTTTGTAAAAACATCTTTGTATCCCTCAATATTGTATGGCAGTTTGCCAACAAACCATGTGGACATCCGTCTACATAAATAGAGGGAGGTTCAGTACACCACCCAATGCCTGAAACAATAGGATGTATAGGTGAAGATAACAAATTTTTATGTATTTATGGTAAGCCATATACCCTAGGAACAAGAGGTTTATACACATTAAAGTACTTGAAAAGTGAATCATCTATTAAATTTGTGATTAATAAATCAAAAATTAAAAAAAACGTCATCTATAATAGCGTTAACAGTAGGCTTGGAAATGCATTGATAGGTATGAGTGTCAAGTAAAAGTTTCTCCATTTGTGTGACATATAATTCCTTGTCCATTAACACTATACCGCCTCCTTTATCTGCCTGCTTAATTAGTGAATGTAGATTTTTTAATTCTCGCAGGGCTCTATGTTCATCTGCTGTCAAGTTAAAAATGACATACTGGTATCAGTTGAGTTATTTAATTCTCTGAAAGCAAGTTCACATACATCTATGAATCGTTGAATACCTATTGGTAAAGCTGGAACAAAGGTACTAGGTTTTCTGTATATGTCATGTCCTTTGTTACCTGAAATAGTATCTGTAGGAAATAAACACTTTAGTGAAAGACTTCTGCCAAGTAGTCACATGTCCTTCAACATTTCTGCTGGGTCGGCCTTCCTTGCAGGAATAAAGGATAAACCTTTATTAAGAACACTAAGCTGTTCACTGTTTAACACAAAAGAAGAAATATTAATAACTAAGTCTGAGACTACATGCGTCTCTTTTTGGATTGATGAGCTATCACATCCATATGCTGGCTCTTGAATGTCTTGCCGTTGTGTGTAAAACTCTTTGACCGAGCTCTGTATGGCAGGACTGTTCTCAGAGTAATCCCCCTTCTTTGCCTTGTCTAAAAAAACACTTGTTTCCTTATTTAATTATTGCCCTTGAGTATTATTCACTATAGATACATTTGAGGTTGAAGGCATTACTGCCGATGCGCATGTAGGACGCACATCATTTCTGAACTTGTCAATAGTAATAGGAGTCTCCGAACTGCTAAAAGCAGTAAAAGAAGGTTGCATACCTGGTTCCGCTTGCATAGCGTTTGTAGATACGGGCACCAAAACTCCTCGATCGTCTGTAATAGTAGGAACTGCCGAATTGCTAGTAGCAGTAACAGGAATTTGCAAGCCTGGTTCCACTTGTTTAGCATTCGTAGATACGGACGCCATAACTCCCCGATCATTTGTAGAACCGGAAACGGGACCAGAGGAGCCAGTCGTGTTTCCCTGCGATGCAGTATTTGCATTAAAGGGACCATTACTCTGACTAGATGTAATTTTAACTTCTTTCGGCCAGGAAAAGACATTATTTCTTGCAAAGTCGGTTTTATCTCTATTAAGTTTAGATAACTTAATAGATTGTAGTTTCTTCTCATAAGCAACTATATTGTCCTGTAATTGACTCATTCTGTTAAATGTAATATCACAAGAAAAATTGTCGGTGATTTTTGTTTCAAGGTCAATAATCTGTGCTTTTAAGTCAGCTTCAGTGGGTGAAAAAAAGTCTATTAAGTTCCATATATTGAGAACTAAATTGTAAATTTAATTCTTGCCATTTACGTAGCAGGACTGGATATGTATCACCATAAGTGGGCATATTCAGGATTCTTAAGCCTCGTGGAATAATCTTGGCTTCCAACGAAGCTTGAAGATGTAACCTCTGCCATTGCAGTCTCTTGTATTTATACATCATATTTTCTAGATTTTTATACTGCTGAAAAGAATCTGGTAAACGTTGTTGATTGGAAAAAGTTTCATCCATACCAGCTTGTGTAACAGTATTCAACAATGGATTAACAGGAATGTCTAGAATCCTTAGGAAACTATGATGTCCACTCACGGACTGCTCAGTTGTAGTACCTTCATGGAGCTATGTGTCCCTTCACCAAATAAAATCAAAAACAGAAAACCAAAGAAACCGTGTTGGGTAAAACCTTGGTGCAGAAATAAATCCAGGTAAAAAGTAAGAGATGCACCAAGATAACACACAGCAAAACGTTTAATCACAACAAAGTACAAGGTGGTAAGTGCTTTCACAACCGAAGTTGCTTCATCAGACACACAGGTTTAAATAGATAGCTAAAATGCCAATTAATCAATAAATATCACACAATGACTGAGTAACAGTTAAAAACAATTAAGCCTCATGCTCAAACTAATAAAAGCATTGCTTAAAAACATTGTACAAGAAAAATTCAAATACCATATATAAGAAAGCACTTAACTTATAAAATCATGATAAAACATGGAAAAGTACTAGTCAGCAAAAAGTTAAATAGAATACCTGAAAACTAAAAGCTAGTTAAATTCATAAACTAACTTTGAAAGAACTTAGCTAATCTTAATGCTTAAGATATCTAGCCTTTAAAAAAGGGACCAAGGAAGTTAGTAGCATTCAAACCAGGGTATTTTTCAGCATTAAGTTTCAGAATCCACTTCTGTTCATGTCCCTCTGTGATATTCTCAATGTCACCACCTCTGGGGTTTCTCTAAATATGTTGTAAAACAAAAAACTTAAAGGAATGAGAACGGCAATTGGACATAACATGATTAGCTAAAGCATTTGATGGTTTATTATTACTAATATCTCTTAGGTGGTCTAAAATACGATCTTTAAGCATTCTATTTGTTTTTCCTACATAAAAGGCAGGACATTGTACACAAAAACAATAATAGACCACATCTGTAGATCTACAATCAGTCTATTGATTAGTATACAATGAAAATTGCCTAGTGTTTGTTTCCTACAGATACTATTTCAGGTAACAAAGGACATGATATATACAGAAAACCTAGTACCTTTGTTCCAGCTTTACCAGTAGGTATTCAACGATTCATAGATGTATGTGAAATTGCTTTCAGAAAATTAAATAACTCAACTGATACCAGTATGTCATTTTATAACTTGACAGTAGATGAACATAGAACCCTGCAAGAATTAAAAAATCTACATTCACTAGTTACTAAGCAGGCAGATAAAGGAGGCGGTATAGTGTTAATGGACAAGGATTTATATGTCACGCAAATGGAGAAACTTTTACTTGACACTCATACATATCAATGCATTTCCAAGCCTACTGTTAATGCTATTATAGATAAAGTTTATTTTTTAATTTTTTATTTATTAATCATGAATTTAATAGATGATTCACTTTTCAAGTACTTTAACGTAAATAAACCTCTTTTTCCTAGGGTATATGGCTTACCAAAAATACATAAAAATTTGTTATCTCCACCCATGCGTCCTACTGTTTCAGGCACTGGGTGGTATACTGAACCTCTCTCTATTTATGTAGAGGGATGTCTACATGGTTTGTTGGCAAACTGCCATACAATATTGAAGGGATACAAAGATGTTTTTACAAAGGCTCTATGATAGAATAGAAAGTGTTGATGTTAATGAGAATTTTGTCCTTGTTACATTAGACATTGAATCCTTATTCACTAGTATACCTAACACCTGGGGTGTTGACAGCGTTAGAGATTTTCTTTCTGTGAATAAGTGTTTCACCAACACTAAGATACAGTTGATTTGTAGTCTCTTAGAGATTATTCTAGAGAACAACATTGTTATGCTCCAGGAGCAATTCTTTTTGCAGAAAGTTGGCGTGGCCATGAGCACTGCGTGTGCCAACAGCTACGCCAACTTGGCTTTGGTCAGCTGGGAAGAGCAAAATGTGTTGTCAAATAATCCATTCTTTGGACAAATACTTTGGTACGTCCATTTTGTAGATGACGTGTTTATGCTGTGGAGAGGCTCTGGTTGTGATTTGGCTTAGTTTTTGGAATATTTGCATTCAACCACTGATTTTTTTTAAGGTTTACTTACCATAGTTCTAACACTGACATCAGTTTCCTTGATGTGCAGGTTAGTAAATCTGTTTTAAATAGTCTTTGCAGTAATATTTATTTTAAACCCACTAGAAAAAATACTCTCTTGTACAAATCTAGTATGCACCCTAGACACGTTCCTAGGAACGTGGTCAAAGGTCAGGTTTTTAGAACACTGCGACTACATAGCAGAGATGAAGATGCAGTAGTTGCCCTATCCAATTTAAAAACAGAATTCTTGCACAGGAGATACTCGCTTGCAGACATTGAACAGACTATCTCTAAAGCCTGGAAGCTGAGAAGTACTAGATGTAAACCTTATTTTAATGCTGGTGATGCTGTTGACAATACAAGATATACTAATAGAACTAGTAATGATTTTAGGGTGGTGTTTCAGTTTTCTAGTAACATCATCCAATACCTAGATGTAGTCAAGAAGCTTTGGTATTTGCTACAAGAAGTGCCTGGATTGGTAGACAAGATCGGACATTCCCCTACTTTTAGTTTTAAAAATAATAAATCCCTCAAACAACATCTATGTCATGGTGAATTATCTAGAACTATTATTAGTTCCAATTGGCATGGTACTTTTCCATGAAGGAATTGTAGTGCTTGTCAATTTATATATAGTAAAA
The DNA here is from genome assembly GCF_019279795.1 of Protopterus annectens. Classification (NCBI taxonomy): domain Eukaryota; kingdom Metazoa; phylum Chordata; order Ceratodontiformes; family Protopteridae; genus Protopterus; species Protopterus annectens. Next base: position 1,172,451,775 of record NC_056743.1, on the reverse strand, counting down.
ATAAATATGTACATGCTGCTAGGCAATTTTCATTGTATACTAATCAATACACTGATTATAGATCTAAAGATGTTGTCTATTATTGTTTTTGTGTACAATGTCCTGCCTTTTATGTAGGAAAAACAAATAGAATGCTTAACGATCGTATTTTAGACCACCTAAGATATATTAGTAATAATAAACCATCAAATGCTTTCACTTATGTTATGTCCAATGGCCGTTCTCATTCCTTTAAGTTTTTTATTTTACAACATATTTATAGAAACCCCAGAGGTGGTGACATTGAGAATATCACAGAGGGACATGAACAGAAGTGGATTCTGAAACTTAATGCTGAAAAATATCCTTGTTTGAATGCTACTACTTCCTTGGTCCCTTTTTTAAAGGCTAGACATCTTAAGCATTAAGATTAGCTAAGTTCTTTCAAAGTTAGTTTATGTATTTAACTAGCTTTTAGTTTTCAGGTATTCTATTTAACTTTTTGCTGACTAGTACTTTTCCATGTTTTATCATGATTCTATAAGTTATTTAAGTGCTTTCTTATATATGGTATTTGAATTTTTCTTGTACAATGTTTTTAAGCAATGCTTTTATTAGTTTGAGCATGAGGCTTAATTGTTTTCAACTGTTACTCAGTCATTGTGTGATATTTATTGATTAATTGGCATTTTAGATATCTATTTAAACCTGTGTGTCTGATGAAGCAACTTCGGTTGTGAAAGCGCTTACCACCTTGTACTTTGTTGTGATTAAACGTTTTGCTGTGTGTTATCTTGGTGCATCTCTTACTTTTTACCTGGATTTATTTCTGCACCAAGGTTTTACCCAACACGGTTTCTTTGGTTTTCTGCCAGCAGATTACCCAAATGTAATGACTGCAAAAGTGAATACACTCGAACATCTACATTTATGTTAAGTGTACACAACTGTACTTTCCTCAGTCCCTCCGAAAATTATTACGAGGAGTTAAGGAAAGATCTTCCAGAACCTACACCAGTTCCTGCTGTTCTCCAAGCTTGTGTGCGTATTGCCTGCAGTTTTCCTGATAATTAGCCAGCTGACCTAAAAAGGCATATAGGTTGTATGAAATTCCTTAGTCTTTTTTAATTTTTATACATTATTCCCAAATCTGGCCCAGCAGCTATAGCCTTAGTAGGATCCCACTGCTACAAAGTGTTAGGCTAATTCCAGTCCTTCTCTCTGATAAAAATAGGAAATTACTGATACACATGGGTAAAAAGTATATACTTTTACAACTTTGATTTTCAGAATTTTGAAATTGTCAGGTTCATATTTTAACATTTGTTCTGACAAATTGTGAACGTGAGGAGTATTTTATCTGCAGTTTCTTGTAAAGAAAAGTCTGCTTTAACTAACTCAGTTTCTTCTTTTGCACAGGTCACTGCTCATTGTTTGCTGTGTGTGTGTGCATGACTCTGTTGATACTTCTTCCAGGGCTATGGCCACTGGTACTGTTTTAAGGAGTTTGCATGGCTGCTTTCTCAGAACCTTCCAGATGATGATAAAAATGAGATTGTAGATTCTCCCTCGGATAGAAATTAAGTGCTTGGCCGTCCTGCTACAGAGTTGATCAAAATGTGGGAGGAAAGGGGCAAGCTGATCCAAGGAGTATCTAAAAATTTTTGGTTCTCCTTTTCCAAATAGTTCAAGAGATTTTCTTTCTCCTCTTCCATTTTTGGCAGAAAACAAAATAAACAATCTCAACAGAATTCAAGTAAACAGACGTGAAAGGGGAGTTCCAAAAAGAAGTCTCCTGCATCTTAAAACCAAGGACAGGCCAGTATGTCTGAATGACTGTTCAGGAGACCTTGTGATTAATCTCCCTTTTTTTTTTTTCTTTGGCAACAGATTGCTTCAAACAAATGGGTACCGAATATCTTTCATCAAGGTTGCAGATGGCAGTGGGAGGAAACTCCTCTCTTCCAGGGTCATTTCTCTTCCACCACATCACTCTTTTTGTTTCTACTGCCTGTGAAAGAAAATCCTTGGGGACCATTTCTGAATCTTTTTTTTTTCTTCCTAAACCTGTTTTTGATAGTGCTCTCATTCCAAATAATGTCATTTGACAGCTTTTTACCTCTTTTTCATCTTTCAACTTTCATGATAACAGTAGACTTGCTAGATGCTTGTTACATCCCAGTTCATCCAAACTTCAGATGTTGCTTAAGGTTTTGTATGTCTGGATCACATTATCAGTTTTCTTCCTTATCCTTTGGACTATCCACTGCACAGAGTGCTCACAAAGTGTCTAAGGTAGTTTACTGGCTCTGGCTCAGGGTTTAATTCAGACTATTCATTCTTCTTGTAAAGTAGTTTCTGGTATAAGAAAGGAAGGCTGCCTTTTTTCCTGAAGAGATTCAAGATTCTGAATCTGAACAGGAAGATCCAAGGGCACATTCCATTTTTTTTCCTCAGATTTCTGATTCAGACTCTGAGGGATGCTCATTTTTTGAATGTTCTTCGTGTTTCACGGTTGTAGTCATCATATTTGGGTTATCTGCTTGCAGTAGCCCTCAGTCGGCCTGATTATCAAAGTCTTAGGTCTTGCGTCGGCTGCTGTCTCATCTTCCGTGACATCAGGTAGTCAGGGGTATAAAGCATGCAGCCGACGCCATTGCATCTGTCTTTATTGCCATGCGGTGCCCGAAGCAGAAGCAGTTAGCAAGTGTCGGTCAGCCGACTCCTGAAATTTTCGTTATCGAGTTTCAGAACCAGAGTCCTCAACAAAAAGCTAAGTACCCCGTTGGGGAAACTTTTTCTTGCTCTAAACCGATGTCAGTAAAAGTCAGTAATTGTATTTCTTGTGGAAAGCAAATGCCTCATAAAGATTTTCATTCGTACTGTATTCCTTGCCTAGGCCCTGACTATGACGTACGTCGCTGTCAGTTTTGTGTCTTATTTAAACCATGAACTATTCGTCGTCGGTACATTTTCGCTTTTAAATATTTTGGTACTCGGTTCAATTATCCAGATATATCTTCTGTAAGCTACCCGACTACCAACATTCCGAAAAAAAGCAAAGATAAAGTCAGAGACAGGCTGCATATGCCCAAAGCTGCCGACGACGCTTCTAAGTTAGTCGCCAGTTCGCTGGTACTCAGTGAGGCGCTTTCACAGGCCTTGATGCCCGCTACTTCAGATTTGCAGGCCTCTACTGAGACCCATTTGGAGTCCGGTATGCCGCGAGATGCTTCAACTGTGGAATCTGCGGATGTCTCTCCCTTGGATGGGTCCCGAGCCGCTGTGCAGGCAGCGGCTTCTGAGGGTGTACTCAGGCCTACTGACTTGCAAATTAAACAAACGCCATCTTCTTTTTCTAGGCCTAAAACTCGAACCATGCCTAGGAAACCGATGCCCAGACTGCATGGTCAGGCCTCTATGCCTAAAAAACAAATAGGAATGGCTGAAGACCTTATTACTTTAATCCGGGGAAGCTAACCTTCCCCCTCTAAGAGACCTAGGACTGAATTTGCTTATGATACTTTTAACCAGGATTCTGAAATTTCTGTCCCGTCTGATGACCAGGATTTACCCTTACCTACCTATGAGGATTCTGATGCAGAGGACTCTATTCCCTCTGCTTCACCCCCAGAGGATTTTTCTTTTGGCGAAACCTTGCATGCTGTTAGGACACATTTTCACTGGGAAAGCCAGGATTACTCTGATTCTAAAAAGAGGCTTAGAGATTTCTTACTCCTGCATGTGCTGGACATTGTTGAAGATGCCATTTTGGAATCTAGCTTGGCCCCTGACTCTTTACCTCCTGCTCCCAGAAAACCTGATAGATAGTACATGGTTCCTGACTCTCATAAGTTCCTTTTTAAAAATCCTACTGCGGACCCTGAGACCATTTCACAGGGACCCAAGGGCATTAAGGCTACTACTGCCAAAAATCCTACCCCCTCTGATAGAGATTCCAGGGCTCTAGATAGATAGGGTAAGAAGGTATACACCTCTGCAACCTTGGCCATCAGGGACTTAAAATTGCTAGTTTCATATGTTAAAGTATCAGCAGCATATTACTGAGTTTCTTAAACAGAAAATGATGTTGATTCCTGATTGTGCTTAAAATAAGGATTTACAGGATTTAATGCATTCTGCTGAACAAGTTGGAAAACATACTTTGCAATGTGGTTTTGATTCACTAGAGGCATCTTGCAGGGCTGCTGTCACCGGGTCTGTACTTAGAAGGCATGCTTGGCTTATAGAGCAATCTTTGCCAGATCATGTTAATACTAAATCGCTGGATGCTCCCTTAAATCAGGGTCGCGTGTTTAGTGACAAAGCTGAAGAAGTTCTTAAAAAGATGGAGGAAAAGGCTAAATCTATGCAAACTGTTAAGATTTCTTACAAGTGCAGCCTCCTAGATTTAGTAGACATTGGCCCTCAACAAATTGGTCCTTTCCTGCCTCTTCCAGGCCTTCTCAGTTCAAACCCAGAACCAGCAGAACACTCAGGCTTCAGTCCCAGGGTACGCACAGGACTAAGCAGTGGGGGGCTCCCACTTCCAAATCAGAGAGTCGTAAGACTCCCCCCTATGGTAAGCTGTCTCAATTACTTAACTTTAAAACTTCCAAGCACTTCTCAACTGACTGCACCTTTAGGGTGAAAGATTGCTCTGCAAGCAAAAAACTGTCAACTCGTTACCCAGGACAAATGGGTTTTAAACATAGTTTCCCAAGGATACGGATTTCACTTACACACGCTACCAACCCCAAACAGTTGGCCAGATCTACCCCCAAATCAGTGGGCATAGGCTCCAAAACAAGTACAATGTCTTAAGATTAAAGGCTATTCAGACTGTACCAGAAGAGGAAAAGGGGCAAGGTTTCTACTCAAGACTTTTCCTGGTACCCAGAAAAGACAGCTCATGGTGCCCTATCCTGGACCGGTCTGTCCTAAACTCCTTTTCTGGTGATTCCGAAATTCAATATGCTAACTCTTAACCAGTTGCTTCCCATGATAGGCAAAGATGGCTGGTTGGCAACACTGGATTTAAAGGAAGCCTACCTGCACATGCCAGTCAGGGAATCTTGCAGAAAATACCTACGCGTCAAAGCAGGCTACATGCACTATCAGTTCTCTGCACTGCCCTTTGGCTTATCTACTGCGCCCAGGGTATTCACAAAGTGCCTAACTCCAGTCATTGCTTTTTGCAGGCAAATAAATATTCAAATATACCCATATCTGGACGATTGTCTAATTTAGGCAGAAAGGCAGGACATACTTCTGAATCATCTGGCATTTGTACAAAAAGTATTAACTTGTCTGGGGTACACCATAAACGAAAAGAAATCACATGTGGTACCCTGTCCACAAATTATATTTCTGGGAGCAAGATTAAACTCAACTTTCCAGATGGCTTTCCTCACGCCAGAGAAACAAATTCATTTGACAACTTACTTCAAACTAGTGGCCACAAAAACCCTGCTCTCTGCAAGGCAAATACTGCAAGCCTTGGGGTTCATGGCCTCTTGCATTCTACTAATTCCATATGCAAGACTGCTTATGAGGAAACTACAATGGTATTTAAAAAGCCTATGGTGTCAACATTCTCAGGATCTAGAAGCAATGATTCCTATCATACCTTGCCTACAGTTAGAATTCCTTTGGTGGGCAGAGGCCTGCCACCAAAACAATGGAACACCATTCACTGTACCCTCTGCCGCCCAAACCCCAACAACTGACGCATCAGGCAATGCATGGGGGGCTCACCTGGCAGGGAAGTTCATTCAGGACAAATGGAACCCAAGTCAAATGCACTTGCATATCAATCAAAAAGAAATGTTAGCTGTACAGAAGGCTCTGACAGCCTTCAAGGACCACATTTTTCCAGGACAGTTAATGGTAAAGACGGACAACACCACTGTTATGTGGTACATAAACAAGCAGGGAGGTACCCATTCTTACCCCCTCTGCAGACTAGTCATGCCTCTGTGGAACACAGCCTTGAGCTACCAAGTGCATCTACAGGCTCAATTCCTGCCAGGAAAACTAAATACGCTGGCAGACATCTAAGCAGAAATCTCATGGACCCTCACGAGTGGAAACTGGAACCAAAGATTTTCAACATGTTGATCAACAGATTGGGGATCCCGGATATAGACCTGTTTGCCTCCCACCAGAACTAACAATTGGACAAATTCTGCACAAGGACTCCCCTCAGACAAGCTTGGAAAGTGGATGCTCTGTCCTTCAGCTGGAAAAATCTTATCAGTTTATGCCTTTCCTTCTCTGCCTCTCCTTTCCAAAGTGCTACTAAAGATCAAACACGGCAAACCAAGGATGATACTAATTGCACCAGACTGGACACACCAACACTGGTACCCCCTCTTGCGCAGTGTGTCACAGCTGGTCCCATGGCACCTACCTCAGACCCCCACCCTACTGTCTCAGCAGGAGAGCCAGATTCTGCACCCCCAGCTGCAAACCCTGAACCTGGCAGCCTGGATAAATGTTCTTCGTGTTTCACTGATGTCCTTCAAGGATGCATCTGCAGTCCTAACATATGGGTTGTCCTGCCTCAGGCAGCCCTTCGGTCGGCCGGATTCCAAAGTCTGGGTCTGGCCTCTGCTGATGTCGCACTTCACCCGACGTCATAGCTGCTGAGGTATAAAGGCATCAGCTGACGCCATTTTCCTCAGTCTTTCTTGCCGCGCGGTGCCCGAAGCAGAAGCTGTTCGCAAGTGCCGGTCGGTCAGATCCAGAGATTTCTACTACCGAAGACTTCTAAAAAGCTAAGTACCCCATTGGGGACTCTTTCTTGCCTCAGCCGATGTCAGACAAAGTAAATAATTGTTTAACTTGTGGCAAACAAATACCTCATAAGGATTTCCACTCTTACTGCCTTCCTTGTTTAGGCCCAGACCACGACGTATCAGCTTGTCTAGCCTGTGCTTCCTTCAACCGACGGACGCTTAGACGTTGGTCGGAGTTTGCAGAGGAGTTTTTTTGGTCCCGCTTTTGCATACAAAATGCCGTCGGAGACTCCGACTACACAATTAGCTAAAAAGCACAAGGAAAAGGACCGACACTCGCGGTCCGCGGTTTCGGCTGAAACCACGGGTAGGCCAACTGCGAGTGTCTCGGTTTCGGCTGAAACCGAGTCCTCGGTTCTTCCTTCGTCCGAAAGCATGCCTCCGATAGCCGAGGCCTCACAGAGCATGGCTGAATCTGCTACTGAAATTACCCCTACAGAAGCAGGCACCCAGGATTTGTCAGATACTATTCCTTTAGACATATCTACCCCTATATGTGGGGCTGCTAGACCCCCTGCATCTATGTCTATCAAGGCTTTTTCCAGGGCTAAAGCAGCTAAATCTTCTAAGGCCTTACCTGCTAAAACTCCCTCACACAGGCCTACCTCTAGTTCCCAAATGCTCAGCCTGGCTGAAGATCTCATTTCTTTGATCAGGGGATCCCAACCTCACCCAGACAGGGCCTCTCAACCCCCTCCAGATAAGAGGCCTAGGACTGAACCCCCGGAACCTGTTTCTACAGACTATTCCTCGGATGACTTAGATATTTCAGACCCTCAGGAAGGCCCATGTTCTCCTTATGAGGATTCTGATGCAGAAGACTCCATTCCTTCTGCTTCTCCTCCTGAAGAATTTTCTTTTGGGGAAACCTTACATGCTATGAGGGAACACTTTCAATGGCAGGGCCAGGATTTTTCAGATTCAAGGAAAAGGCTAAGGACTTTTTTACACTTACCACAGCATAGGCCTTTAGCCATTCCTCCAGTACTAACAGTTGTTGATGATGCATATAATGATGCCTGTACTGCCCCTGATTCTCTTCCTCCGCCCCTGCCAAGCCTGACAGATATTACAGGGTCCCGGACACACACTACCATTTGTATAAGGCTCCTGTTGCAGATCCTGAAACCATTTCACAGGGCCCTAAAGCTGTGGCAGCTGCATCTGCCAAAACCCTCTCCCCTCTGAAAGGGGATCTAGAGCATTTGAGAGATGGGGTAAAAAGGTTTATACTTCTGCTACTCTTTCGCCAGGGCCTTAAACTGTCAATTTCACATGATTCAGTACCAGGAATTTTGTTAGACCAGCTAAATAAAAAAACTGTCCTCTCCTGAACCTATAGACCGCAAGTCCCTTCAGGATTTGGTACATAACTCTCAGCAGGTCAGTAACCATTTCTTAAAATGTGGCTATGATGCACTGGAGGCTTCCTTTAGATCAGCTATGACTGGAACAGTGATTCGAAGGCATGCCTGGTTGAAAGAACAATCCTTACCAGACCATGTTAAGTCAAAACTCCTAGATGCTCCTATGGAGAAACAAAGTTTGTTTGGCTCCCCTGCACAGGAGGTTCTAAAGAAGGTGGAAGAAAAAGCAAAATCTGTCCAAACAGTCAAGGATTTCTTACAGGTCCAACCTCTGAGGTTTAGCAGAAATTGGCCTTCGAAGAATTGGTCCTTTCCAGACACCTCCAGAGCACAGAGAGGCAGAAATAGACGCCCAAGAGGCAGAGGTCAATCCAGGGGTGCCTACAGGGGACGCCAGTGGCAGCCTACCAACCAGAGAAGTACTGCCACAGATTCAACTACAACCACTTCCACAGGACAGACACAATGACTTGGCTCTGATTCCGCCTACCAGGGAACAACTGGAAGCACCCTTGGGCGGAAAACTAGCCTTATTTTCCGACAACTGGCATTACATTACAGGAGACAAATGGACTTTACAAACAATAGACAAAGGCTACAGGTTTCACTTCCACACTCTACCAAAAAAGAGAGGAATGCCAAACCTACCACCAAGCCAAAAAACAGACGCTCTAAGACAAATCAACAGCTTACTAAGGATGAGAGCTATAGAAAAGGTACCGCCTATGGAACAAGGCCAAGGGTTTTACTCCAGGCTTTTCCTTGTACCAGGAAAAGAAAATCAATGGAGACCTATTCTCGACTTATCCGCTCTGAACACATACCTCATTGTTCCAAAATTCAAAATGCTGACGCTCCAGCAACTTCTTCCCATGCTGGGCAAGGAGTCTTGGCTGGTGACTCTAGATCTCAAGGAGGCATACCTGCACGTCCCTATACGACCAAATTGCAGAAGACACCTCAGATTTCTTGCAGGATCAGAGCATTATCAATTCTCAGCATTGCCCTTTGGCTTATCTACTGCGCCCAGAGTATTCACGAAATGCCTGGCATCAGTAATTGCTCATTGCAGGCTTCAGGGAATTCAAATTTACCCATACCTGGACGACTGCCTAATACAAGCGGATAACAAGGCAAAATTAACAAAAGATTTGGAAAAGGTCATACAACTGTTGCAAGCCTTGGGATACACAGTCAACATGCAAAAGTCAAGACTAGTACCATCCCAAAGGATAACATTCTTGGGTGCAGAACTGGATACATCAACTCAGATGGCTTTTCTCACAGAAGAAAAACAAAAAGCAGCTACCAGTCTATTTCATGACATTAACAACACAAACTCAGCTTACTGCAAGGAAAGTCCTGCAAGCCCTGGGTTACATGGCATCCTGCATAATATTGATTCCGCATGCCAGGCTGCATATGAGAAAGTTGCAATGGTACCTAAGGAATTTATGGTTTCAACACAAGCACAGTCTAGAAGCCCAGATTCCAATAATTCCATGCCTGAAGCAAGAATTCCTGTGGTGGGCTCAGGCCTGTCAGTTGAACAGAGGATTGCCTTTCCACAAATCTCATCCAAGCCAGACCATCACCACGGACGCCTCAGACCTAGGCTGGGGGGCACACATGGTGGACAAGTGTATACAAGGCCTATGGACCCAAGACCAGCTGAATCTAGACATAAATCAAAAGGAGATGCTGGCAGTGAAACATGCAATCCAGACATTCAGACCATTCCTTCAACAAGGTCACCTACTGATAAGGACGGACAATACCACAGTCATGTGGTACATCAACAAACAGGGAGGTACACACTCATATCCTCTATGCCGGATGGCAATGGACCTGAGGAATGTGGCCCTGAATCTCAACAATTCATTGGTACCCGCTACTGAGAAGCATGTCTCGGACACATGCATGGCCTCTACCTCTATGTCCTTTACTTCTAACACAGAACAACTACAAGATCCTATATCCAAACTTGAAAACACTGCAGCTAGCTGCTTGGAATATTGCATAAAACAAAATAACCCAGATTTATCTCACAGGGTTAAGGACATTATCCTGGAGGCTCGCAGACCCTCCACAAGGAAGACTTATTCAGCCAAATGGAAAAGATACCTCATTTGGAGTGCAGCAAAGGGAGAAAATGTCTCATTGGCAAACATAGCACACATCCTGGAATACTTAGCAGAACTGTTCCACAATGGCCTGTCCTACTCCTCCATTAAGATTCATGCATCAGCATTTTCAGCAGAATACATGGATCCTCCTGTCTTCTCTCATCCTCTACTCAGGCAGTTCTTGAGAGGAATCAAAAATGTAAAGCCTCCAAGGAAACCACCTTTACCTACATGGGATCTCAACGTTGTGCTGGAAAAGTTAACACTTCCCCCTTTTGAACCAGCAGCAACAGCAGATTTACAGTTCTTGTCTTGGAAAACTGCTTTCCTGCTAGCAATCACTTCAGCAAGAAGGGTATCTGAATTACAGGCATTAATGGCAGTACAGCCCTTCCTTATCTTCCATCAGGATAGAGTGTCTCTGAGAACTAACCCTACCTTTATGCCAAAAGTGGTCTCCAGAGTATCATTGAACCAAGCGATTCATTTCCCTACATTTTTCCCCAACCCACAGAACAGGGGGGAAAGACTGCTACATACCTTGGATGTGCACAGACAATTACGCTACTATCTGGACAGAACTAAGACCAACAGAAAAACTGACCAGCTTCTGGTAGCATATGCAACAGGAATGCAAGGAAAAGCAATTTCAAAACAGACGGTCTCAAAATGGATAGGAAATTGCATTTGATTTTGCTACTCTTTTCATGGAAAGACAACTCCTGAAAATATCAGACCTCATTCCACAAGAGCTACAGCCACCACTACAGCTTTCCTACGAGGAGTGGCTACCAAAGGCATTTTAGAAGCTGCTACTTGGAGCTCCGTGCATACATTTGCCAAGCATTATAACCTTCTTTTATAGTCCAGATCCCGAGCAGGTTTTGCAACTGCTGTGTTGCAAGGGATCTTAACTACACCATCTTTATCTTAGTGCCTCCTCCCCCAGTTTGGCTATGGTATTCTACCCATATGTTAGGACTGCAGATGCATCCTTGAAGGACATAGTACAGTTTTGTACCTACCATAAATGTAGATGTCCGATAGGTATGCATCTGCAGTCAGGATTACCCACCCTCCTTCCCCTCTGTGGTATTCCTAGGGTACTTACCCCTCTTTTAGCTAGCTGGGGGAATTTATTATGGTGTATTTGTTTTGTATATGTATGTATGTATATATATATATATATATATATATATAGATATATATATATATATTTTTTTTTTTTGGCTCTCTACTGTTTGGAATTATTTGCATTTATCCAAATTTAGCCTTCCTAGAGGGCACCTGGCATCTGGGGCAAGAAACACTGAGGAAAATGGCATCGGCTGATGCCTTTATACCACAGCAGCTATGACGTCGGGTGAAGTGCGACATCAGCCGAGGCCCGACCCCGACTTTGGAATCCGCCGATCAAGGGCTGCCTGAGGCAGGACAAACCCATATGTTAGGACTGCAGATGCATACCTATCGGACATCTACATTTATGGTAGGTACAAAACTGTACTTTCTAGTCATTACATTTAGGTAATCCTGCTGGCAGGTTGCCCTCAGCCGGCCTGAATTCCAAAGTCTTGGGTCCTGCGTCATTTTCTTCTGTCTTTCTTGCCGTGCGATGACCGAAGCAGAAGCAGTTCGCAAGTGCCGGTCGGCTGACTCCTGAAATTTTCATATTTGAGTTTCAGAACCAAAGTCTTCAATAAAGCTAAGTACCCCGGTGGGGAAACTTTTTTTTTCTTGCTCCAGACCGATGTCAGAAAAAGTTAATAATTGTATTACTTGTGGAAAGCAAATACCTCATAAGGATTTTCATTATTACTGTATTCCTTGCCTAGGCCCAGATCACGTCGTTTCTGGATGTCGGTTTTATGCTAGATTTAACCAACACACTATTAAGCGTCAGTATACTTTTGCTTTAAAGTATTTTGGTAGCAGGTTTATTAATTATCCTAAAATGTCGTCGGATAGCCGTCCGACTACCGGAGTTTACAAAAAAAACGCAAAGAAAAGGATAGGGAAAAACAACCAAGGCCCAAAACCAACGACGAAGCTTCTCCTAAGCCAATTGCCGGTTCTCAGTGCGGTGCTTTCGCAGCCCCGGACACCTGCTACTTTAGAGTCGCAGGCCTCTACCGACTCCCACATGGAGTCGGTCATGCCACTGAATACTCAAATTATTGGAGCCTCTGACGCTAATCCCTCAGATGGGTCTGGAGCCGCTGAGCAGGTACCGGCTTCTGAGGGTGTATTCAGACCACAACTTCAGCTTCAAAGACCAAGACTAAAGCAGTTTTTAAAGCAAAGAAACAAACTCATGAGCCACGTGTACAGGCCTCTATGCCCAAAAAACAGATTATCAAGATGGCCGAAGACCTGATTACCTTGATCAGGGGTTCCCATCCCCCTCTTGATAAGAGGCCTAGGCAAGAGACTGACTGAATCTTCTGATCAGATTTCTATTTCTTCTGATTCCTCTTCTGATCAGGGTTATTCTTTACCCCCCTATGAGGATTCTGATGCTGAAGAATCTATACCTTCAGCATCCCCCCAAGGATTATTCCTTTGGGGAAACCTTGCATACCATGAGGGAGCATTTTCACTGGGAAAGCCAAGATTTTTCAGAATCTAAAAAGAGGCTCAGGGATTTCCTTTTACTACTACAGCACAGGCCTCTAGCCATTCCCCCTGCGTTAGACATTGTAGATGATGTGTTTTTGGAGTCTAGTTTGATCCCTGATTCCTTACCTCCAGCTACTGTTAAGCCTGACAGATATTACAGGGTTCCAGACTCGCACAAATTTCTTTTTAAAAACCCTGCTGCTGACCCAGAAACTATTTCACAGGGTCCCAAAGGAGTTGAGGTCTCTACAGCCAAAAACCCAACCCCCTCTGACAGAGATTCAAGGGCACTGGGTAGATGGGGAAAAAAAGTTTACACACTGCAACTTTGGCTATAAGGGTCTTAAACTGTCAGTTTCATATGCTGAAGTATCAGCAACATCTCATGGGATTGCTTAAACAGGAAATTATGTTAAATTCTGCATGTGCTGAAAACAAGGAAATGCAGGATTTATTGCATGCAGCTGAACAAGCTGGAAAGCATACTTTGCAATGTGGTTTTGATTCTTTGGAGGCCTCCTGCAGGGCCGCAGTTACAGGTTCTGTAATTAGGAGGCATGCTTGGTTAAAGGAACAAAATCTGCCTAATCGTGTTAGTTAAGTTACTACATGCACCTTTACAGCATGATACTTTGGTGCTAAGGCAGAAGAGGTGTAAAAGAAAATGGAAGACAAAGCTAAATCCATGCAAACTGTTAGAGTTTTTACAACTACAGCCACCTAGGTTTAGTAGACACTGGCCTACAAAAAATTGGCCCTTTCCTGTGTCAGACAGACGCCCAAGGGGCAGATCCCAGGTGCAAGGTTTTTATAGGTCAAAACAGTGGGGTGCTTCTACCTCCAAAGCTGGAGAAGATAAAGCACAAACATACAGAAAGCAGTCCCAGTGACTTTCCCCTGCCTGCACCAAGCACTTATCTTCTGGCAGCACCCTTAGGGGGAAAATTAGCACTTTTTGCTCAAAATTGGCACCTTATAACCCAGGACAAATGGGTTCTAAATATAGTGTTGCAAGGCTACAAATTCCATTTCCATACTCTGCCAAAGGCAAACGGCTGGCCAGATCTGCCAAAACATCAGTGGGCAGAGGCACAAAAACAAGTTTCATCCCTCATGGACATGGGGGCCATTCAGCAAGTACCAGAACAAGAGCGGGGAGAAGGATTTTACTCCAGACTGTTCTTGGTACCCAGAAAGGACAAGGCCTGGAGGCTGATACTGGACCTATTCTGAACACATTCCTGGATATTCCAAAATTCAAAATGTTGACTTTGCAGCAGCTTCTGCCCATGCTGGGCAAGAACACTTGGCTTGTGACTTTAGACCTAAAAGAGGCATGGCCTACATGTTCCAATCAGACAGTCATGCAGAAGACACCTCAGATTCAAGGCTGGTTCGATACATTACCAATTCTCTGCACTGTCCTTTGGCTTATCTACTGCGCCCAGGGTCTTTACAAAGTGTCTGGCACCAGTATTTGCATTCTGCAGACAAAGAGGAATACAAATATACCCTTACTTGGACGATGGTCTAATTCAAGCAGAGAACAAGGACATTCTTTTTCAACATCTGGCATTTGTGAAAAGACTTCTAACATGCCTAGAGTCCACAGTCAATGAAAAGAAATCAAAACTAGTACCCTCTCAAGATATAACATTCCTGGGTGCAAGCTTGAATACAACTGCCCAGATGGTTTATCTCACGCCAGACAAACAAAGGCAACTGACTACCTATTTCACAATGTTGGCAACAAAGGCGCAGTTATCTGCAAGAAAAATTCTGCAGGCTTTGGGCTTCATGGCATCCTGCATCCTACTAATTCCATATGCAAGACTGCATGTGAGGAAACTTCAATGGTACTTAAAAAATGTTTGGACTCAACATTGCCACAGCCTGGAAACAATGATGAGTCTCATTCCCTGCCTGCAACAGGAGTTTCGATGATGGGCAAAGACTTGTCACCAGAACAAGGGACAGCCATTCACATTACCCCCAGCCAGGCAGACACACATGGCAGGAAAATGCATTCAGGGCACATGGACCTCAAACCAAATGCATCTACATATCAATCAAAAAGAGATGTTAGCTGTTCAAAATGTCCTGACCGCCTTCAAGGAAGTTATTCATCTGGGACAACTACTGATAAAGAGAGACAACACCACGGTCATGTGGTATATAAACAAGCAGGGGGGCACACATTCTTATCCCCTTTGCAGACTAGCCATGACCTTGTGGGACACAGCTTTGACTTACCAAGTACATCTGCAGGCACAGTTCCTGCCAGGAAAGGAAAATACTCTGGCAGATGAACTAAGCAGAAACCTCATGGATCCCCACGAGTGGAAGCTGGATCCACAAGTCTTCAGCATGATAACAAGGAAATGGGATGCCCGGACATAGATCTATTTGCCTCCCCTCTCAATTACCAACTAAAAAGATTCTGCACAAGGACTTATCACAGACAAGAATGGAAAGTGGACGCCCTATCTTTCAGCTCGAAAAACCTATCAGTATATGCATTTCCTCCATTGCCTCTCCTCCCCAAGGTGCTCCTAAAGGTCAGACAGGAGAAGTCAAAAATGATACTGATTGCCCCAGACTGGCCACACCAGTACTTGTATCCAATACTAAGGAACTTATCTCTATACCCAGCTTGGACCTTACCTCAGATACCTCGACTACTGTCCCAGCAAAACAGTCAGATCATGCACAGCCAACTCAGGACATTAAACTTGGCAGCATGGCGGATAATGTAGTCGTACAAAAAACACCTCTCAGTAAAGCTGTGATGGATGTTATTCTGGAAGCCAGAAGGCCTAGTACTAGAAAGTCTTATGCTGGAAAATGGAAAAGATTCTGTGCCTGGAACCAGGCACAAGGAACTGATACGGCAGTATCAAATATTCCTCAGATTTTGCAATACTTAACTGAGATGCTGGACAAGGGCCTATCCTTTTCATCAGTTAAAATTCATGCCTCTGCCATTTCGGCTCATTACAGTACAGAGCCACCACTTTTTTCTCAACCTTTACTAAGGCAGTACCTCAGAGGAGCCAAAAATTTAAGGCTCCCAAGGAGACTACCAATGCCTACATGGGACCTCAACTATGTCTTGAAAAAACTCACCCTGCCTCCTTTTGAGACAGCTACTACTGCTGATATGAAGTTTTTATCTTGGAAAACAGCTCTGCTCTTTGCAATTACTTCTGCAAGACGAGTTTCAGAGCTACAGGCGCGCTCATGGCTGTGGAACCTTTCATCATTTTTCATCCAGACAGGGTCTCCCTGAGGACAAACCCAAAATTTATGCCTAAAGTAGTGTCCAGTGTGGCTCTTAACCAAGCCATCCATCTGCCAACCTTTTACCCAAATCCACAGAACAAGGGTGAGAGAATTCTGAATTCTTTGGACGTACACAGACAGCTTAGATTCTACTTGGACAGAACCAAAGCTTTCAGGAAGACAGAGCAATTACTAGTGGCATATGCTGCAAGATCACAAGGAAAGCCCATCTCAAAGCAGACTATTTCTAAGTGGTTAGGCCACTGCATTCATTTCTGTTACTTACACCATGGCAAGCCAGTGCCTAAGGGCATTAGGCCTCATTCCACCAGAGCTGAAGCCATCTCAGCAGCCTTTCTCAGGGGAGTACCAACTAGAGACATTTTAGAGGCGGCTACTTGGAGTTCAGTGCACACCTTTACAAAGCATTATCATCTGCCACTCTACTCTAAATCCAGGGCAGGCTTTGCCACTGCAGTTCTGCAGGGCCTCATAGCCGCTGCTACTGCTGTCTAGTTCCAGCCTCCCACCCATAGCTTTGGGACTCTACCCAAATGTAATGACTGCAACATTGAAACACGAAGAACATAGTACAGTTGTGTACACTTACCATAAATGTAGATGTTCGAGTGTATTCACTGTTGCGGTCCCGGTTACCCACCCACCTTCCCCCTTTTTTCCTTTGGATCTTATCTTTCCTTCTCTGGTTTATACTACCTATGTAGTGTATTTGCTTATAGATGAAGGTAAAATTTATATTGCTGTATTTCTGAATATTATATATATATAAGTTTGGCTACCCTTTTTGGGGGCACCTGACATCTGGGGCAAGAAAAACTGAAAAAAATGGCGCCGGCTGCTTCTTTTATTCCCTGGACAACCTGACGTCAGGGAAGGGGCGACAGCAGCCCTACGCAGGACCCACGACTTAGGAATTCAGGCTGGCTGAGGGCAACCTGCCAGCAGGATTACCCAAGTGTAATGACTGGAACAGTGAATACACTCTAACATCTACATTTATGGTAAGTGTACACAACTGTACTTTGCGTACACTTTACATAAACGTAGATGTTCCAGTGTGTTCACTGTTGCAGTCCTGGTTTCCCTCCCTCCATCCCCCTTTCTTTTCAATCCTTTTATTACCATTCTTTCTTATTGTTCTCCTTTTCCTACAAGGGACATAGTTATTTATTTTCCACTGATGGGGTTTTTCCACCAAAGCCTGGCCTCCTACTTTGGGACTCCTTACAGATTAGGGCAAGAAAATCTGATATAATGGTGTTGGCTGCCTTACTTTATACTTCTGATGACCTGACGTCAGTCCTCAAGCGACAGCAACTGATGCAGAATTACAAAGTCTCTGGTATTCGGGCCAGCTGAGGGCTACCCTGGCATGGATAACCCAAATATGATGACTGCAACAATGAATACACTTGAACATCTGCATTTATGGTAAGTGTACACAGCTGTACTTTCTTAACATGGAAAATAGCTTTACTGATTGATTTGACTTCTGCAAGAAGGGAATTAAAGTTGCTAGCCATTATGGTGAGTCAACCCTTCCTCAATTTCCATAGAGACAGGGTTTCTTTGTGAACTAATCCTCCTTTTATGCCTAAAGTGGTATACAAGTTTACTTTAAGACAAACTATCCATCTCTGTGTTTTCTTTACTGAATCTAAAAATGAGGAAGAAAGGATACTCCATAACTTGGATATCCCCAAGACAACTCGGATACTGTCTTGACATAACTGTATCTCTTAGATCTTCAGATCAGTTGTTTACATCTCTTGTGAAGGTAAGAAGGGACAACCTCTGTCAAAACAGACCATTTCCAAATGGTTACCTTTTGTTATACTCACTTTAGCAAATCTATTCCAGGCAAGGTCAAGACCCTCTCTACCAATGCCTTTGCTTCATCTGTGGCTTTTTGGAAAAGATTGGATTTTAGAAATATTGTAAAAGCTGCTACTTGGTCCTCTATATATACTTTTGCAAAGCACTGTAAGTTTGATTCCTTCACTAGGTCCAGGTCAAGCTTTCCTAGGACCATTCTCTGGGGGATCCTGGAGTCATCTTCTTCCACATTGCAAATTTTGTTAGCTATGGTATTCTGTCTGTATAGCTAAGGCTACTGCAACATTGATCAATATGATGATCATGGTGCAGTTGTATAAGTTGTACATACCATAATGGGGGATATTCAGATAACCACTGTTGCAACTGAGTCTCCCCTTTTTTGGTGCGTTTCTTATGCCAGGTTGTGTGCTTTTATGTTTTCTTGTTCCTAGCATATTCGTTTTAGGGCTCAGCCTCCTCCTTTCTGCTGGCAGGAAAGCAATGAAGGGCTTCACGCCCAGACTTGTCTTTTAGTCAGCTTAGCTTGAACTGCTTGTCAGTTTGGTCACGTGGAAGGTACTCTGAAGCTTTGGAAGCTGTCTTACTGTTATATTTTTGTAACCCATATAGCGAAGGCGACTGCAGCATTGATCTTTCGAGCATCCACTGTTGTGGTAAGTACATCTTACACAACTGTACTTCGCAGTGAATGGCCTCACACAGCTACATTTTATTTTGCTTTAAGTACGAAAATCGTTATAGGAGTTGTTGAGGTTGCACTATGCCTGAGAACAATTACATTAGGAACACTTTTAAGAATGCTTCTTCCTCCTGAGTTTATGGGAGCATGCAACTTGAGGAAGTGTACAGTACAGACTGGATCTTTTTGGTCCAAAGAAGAACACTGTTTGCTAGGTTGTGTTTTATTTTTATTTTTTTGTTTTTTGCTGCTGCTTCATCTGTACCCACCCAAGACCCATGAAGACTGTTGTGCAAAAAACTACCTGTGTACTATGATTGAATGTTTTAAGCTGCCTATATACTTTAATGAGATATTTGCCTCCTACTTTTAGATCTTGGGAGTTGCCCATTTACATAAATATATAGTCTGATTTCATGAAGCCATTTGCATTGTCCCTTATTGAATGCATCTGTTTGTGGGAGCTAGTGATTCTTTGAAGTCACAGCATCTCTTCAAGATGTAGTGATGTCAGTGAGATTCACAGAAACAAAGTGCAAAGTGTAGAGCTATCGTTTTGAACAGCATCGACACTTAAGGGATTTGGAAAGCTGGGTTTCACAAAAGCTAGCTGTCTTTAATTTAGGTAAACAGACTTCCTTCCCTGCTGTGAAACTTTGCCATCCTCTCTCACCCTTTTGTAAAACTTGGCCAATTTATTTTTTGAATATAGTTATGAGTTAACAACCTGGGCGGCCACGGTGGTGCAGCGGTTAGCATTGCCGCCTCACAGCAAGAGGTTCTCTGGTTCGATTCTCGGCTGGGGTGCCTAATGTGCGGAGTCTGCATGTCCTCCCCGTGGTCGCGTGGGATTCCTCTGGGAGCTCTGGTTTCCTCCCACATCCTAAAGATATGCTGTAGGTGGATTGGACACTCTAAATTGGCCCTAGGTGTGAGTGTGTGCATGTGTGTGCCTTCTGTGGAGGGTTGGGCGCCAGGCTGGCAACTCAACACCGTAAAACTCCACTGCCAATCATGAGCGGACAGGTGATCCGCTGTGGCGACCCCTAACCGGGAAAAGCTGAAAGAAGAAGTTATGAGTTAACAACCAGTGTAAATTTTAAAGTGTTTTATTCAGAGATTACAGTTCTTGACCCATCAGCCATCCTTGAAACAGAAAAAAAATTCCTTTGGTTTAAATCATCTTTGAAAGTGAGGGTTAACTTCGGTGATTAATGACCACAGTTAGAATGAGCCTGTAGCAGTTTGAAAAATGCAGTTGCAGTATCATCGCCAAAGCCTGTTGAGAGACTGAGAGAGACTCGTGATAGGATTCCAGGTACTGCTGGGAAAGCTGATACTGTTCTTGAAAAAGTAAAAATCCTTCATATGGTATAATCACTTCTGTAATTCTCCTCTTGTGACATTCTGCCATTAGTTTGGGATATTTTATGCAAGTGCACTTCACTAAAGCTTTTCCCAGATAATAGAGTTAGCAAGTGCATTTTTGGCATTACGGTGTAGCACTGTAGTTATATGTTTTTATATTAGTATTGTGCTTATGGGCACTTGCTTATTGTTGGGTAATATTATTTATTTTGTTTTTATGCAATATCTCCTTCCAGTCAGAACAGAGGACAGAATGGCTCAGGTGGAGAAAGACACTTCCGAAGCAACCAGCAGGAGCAAATAAAGGCAGATCCTTATGCAAATTTGATGACACCACGTGAAAAGGAGTGGGTTTGCCGAATACAGATGATGCAGCTACAAGGCACAGACCCCTATCTTGATGACTACTATTACCAGGTGAAAGGATGGTGCTCACTTTGGAAATTTGTTGGACTGAGCTATTTTAGTGTACCTAGAACGATTTCTTAAGAAAAATGTATTTAATGTTGATTGCCTTTATTGATGATTGCACTATAATGTACATCTGGCTAAAGTGACGTCTCATTGTAGTGGTAGAACTACAGTAGTATGTTCATTTATATAGATACAGTAGCATTAAGAAGTGCATGTTTTTTAATGAATAAAAAAATTAGTAATACTTAAACTTAGTGGTTAGAAAACAAAGTGATGGAGTTTTCAAATTTAAGTCTGTTACTTGTCTTTTGCAACAGATCATAAATATTCAGTCTTTCCTTGCGACAGGCATCAGTGACTTAGCATCAGATATTCAGGCATCGTCACTAAATGATATCATAGCATCATTCAAACTGGTAAATACAGAGCAGTTCCATCATCCAGGCTAGTCCCCTTGTTTGCCTTGTGTATTTTTGAGGAAGAAGCCTGTATTGCCTGGGACTGTCCCTTGTTGGAACTGCTTTTAAGATTGCTTTGCAGAGAGCTTAATGACTCATCTTCTCTGCCTTTCAACCACTAAGAAGGAAGATGCCCTTTAAATATTCTCACTTGAGTAGGTTTAGCTTCCTATTAGCATCTATAAGCTGACTCTTGCATGATCCCTTAAGTCTAGCACATGTCCCAGCAGCTACATTGTTGTTTGACGTGGTGTCTTATGCTTTAGACAAGTATGAAAAGTTAGTGTGTGCCTCTGTCACTGGAGCTTAGTATCAGCAAATGTTTGTCTGACTTGTCTGGATTCTAGCCTCACCATGTAGACAAGGTGATAGAAAATCTTATGGACCTTTTTTGATCTGGGCTGAAGAAGGTTGTTGTTGAGGCCTTGCTGACAGTTTCAAAGATGGGCTGCCGCAACACCCAGTGTAAATTTCTGCAAATCCCTTATCAGTGGTTGCAGGGTCAGACATATGTCTGTGTAGAGTACAGTGACTGAAATCTTCTTAGCTTGTAGCTTTTATACCCGTATCCTGGATGGCTGCTTTAAGGGAGTAGTGCCTTTTAGCCAAGCCATTTAGGACCTGGTTGATGACCTCTTAAACAGCATACAAGCTTACTTCACCACTATATTGTTTGTGACCCATTCTTTCTGTCTCTTCTTCTAACCCTTGTCTGCCCCAAAAGAGAGAGAACTGCATTACTACCAGAAGAAGGAGCTAAGTCATCGTCTATTCTTGCCTTTTATATCTCCAAATATGATGAAATCCCTGGCCATGGAAGGCTCAGTATTGGCTCCATTCTGAGACACCACTCCCTCACAGAGTGGTAGTTCATCTTGTTTTGGCATACCATTGTGGGCTGTGAGCATGGTTGCTCTTGGTCACAGATTAGAGCTCACTTGCCCTCCCTATAGCTGTCTCAATGGCGGTATTCCAATGGGCCCACAATCTGCAGATGGAATGGACAGCAGAAACTGTCCCATCCTTGAAGTGGGGTTAGTTTTTTGTCTTTAACTTTCATTTCTTCGTAGTCTTGAAGGTCCTTCCTGTTTGCGACATGAGATTCAATCAGCATGTTTGACACTTTGTGTTCCACGTGATCATAGAGCAGAGTCTTATGCTTCTGCTTCTGTATGACTCCTGGATTGTGGTGCCATATCATTGTTTGAGCCTTCACAAGAGATTGCTTTTTTCTTTGCTCTGAATAAGCATCTATACAAAATGCTACTCTTTATGCTGCCTCAGCAGCTAGGGTCTTAAATGGGATTTTGACCGTACTAGCTGAAGCATAACAGGAGAAGAATCACCATGTGATTCTCCTATCCAGGTAATTTGCTTCTGGTACCCATATCCGTGGACTGCTTGCAGTAAGTGCTTCATTGGCCGAACTCCTTGAGTCAGACCATGAACTGTATGCCATCTCAAAGCATTTTAACCTAGGAGTTGCATCCAGTGCCAGGGAAGGTTTTGTTTCTGCTATTATACAGAGTCTGCTATCCTTCACAGCCCATTCATGGCCATCCACTCACTAGTCCAGTGTTCTGGGGATCATCCAGTTGATGGGGACTGCCACACTGAGTAGTATGAGGAACACTGTATAACTGTATTTATATTAGGAACATTCCTGTAATTGTAGATGTTTGAGCATATTCATTGTTGCAGTCCATGTCTCACTCTCCTTTCTTTCACCCTGCTTGGATGTCTTGTGGTTAGTTTTGGTGCCCTGTTTTACTTTGTTCTTCACCTTTTCTCACATTTCTTTACCAGGTTCCTCCTTTGAAGTTGCAAAAATACTGGAGTGGGACCAATGTAGAGTGGGCATTTTGCTGTAATGAATCAGACAGGTAACTTCTCCAGCCAGGGCAGTAAAGAGTTAAACAAGTCATAGGCCAGTATTCCTTTTATTATACTACTAACATCTTGAAGTTTAAGTGGAAGGATTTCACCAAAGCCTCTAGGGAGAAAACAGTTCTGGAAGTAGGGCCAACTGTGAAGAGACCGAATATCCTATAGATGAGGACTGCAACATCGCAGTTACAGTAAGTCCCTAATACAACTGTACTTTCTTTGCTTGTTTGTGTGTGACAACAGAGATTGGGACTGGCGCTGGAGGCTTTTCCTTCCTATGATTCCTGCAAACATTACAACTGATTCCACAACTGCTCCTTATGTTCAGGGAAGAAACACCAAAATTTATTTTATTGCCTCAGTGCCGGACAGTGGCATGGTTCCAGGCACTCAAAGCATGTACTGCATTGACCTCTCTGTGCCCTAGCAAGGGAGTACTGCCTATGTATTGAATACATGCAGCTGCAATTTGGGAACTACTCATTACATAGACTTCTTACGACTCTGCATTTGCTGGCTGGATTTTCGGCAGGTGCTGATGATTCTAGGAGGTTTCTACCTACTGCGTTCTTCCTTGTCAGAGATGCCTAGTTCAGGTGATTGATATCCAGATGCATCAGCAGGAGGTAAGCTGTGTACAGTATCACATATATGTAGTGAGCCAGGAGGGTAACAAACACAGTGGGGAAAAAAAAGCCTTGCTGATCTTTTCCTCTTGTGATAAGAATACTGTTTAATGTAGATGCTTTAAACCAAAGAACTATTCCAGGACACACCATGTTGCAGTGACAAATTTAGTGAAGAACAGCAGATTCTGAACACACTATAATAGGTGTTGCTTGTTTTGTGTTTGTATACTAGACTGATGAAGCAAAAGTGAAAACACATTTGCTGTTCTTTAAATATTTCATTGGAGCATGGTGTCCTGGAATTATTCTTAAGTTTGATTAGTTTTGTTATTCTGGAATTAAATCTGGTTGACAGTATCCTAGCTAGGGTGGGAGAATAGCGGCACCGGCACTGGGTGCAGTGTTTTGTGGGACATCAGCCAGTCCCAATCTCTGTTTAATGCAGTGCCAGTTTTTAAAAGCCGGTATTGCATTTTCAGTTAAACTTGAGCACTGAAGCGCTCTGTGTGTGGTCTAATCTGTAGCAACTGCTTCTACATTGTAGTAAGCAGTTTGCTACTGTTTAAAAGTAATCTTTTGCTAACAAACTGAGCACTGTAACACTCTTTGCAGGCAGTGTGGTCTAATCTGTACCAACTGCTTCTACATTGTAGTAAGCAGTTTGCTACTGTTTAAAAGTAATCTTTTGCTAACAAACTGAGCACTGTAACACTCTTTGCAGGCAGGGTATACACTTTAACAACTGTTGCAAAATTTGTAGTAAGCAGTTTGCTGCAGTTTAAAAAGAAGAAATATTTTAACTGAAACATGAGTGCTGTAGTGCTCCATTCGGGCAGGGTATAAACTGTATCAATTGTTACATTTTTCACAAGTAGTTTGCTACAGTTTAAAAAGAAGATTTTTTTTTCTTCACTGAAACTTGAGTGCCTTAGTGCTCCATGTAGGCAGGGTATAAACCGTAGCAGCTGTTTGCTACATTTGTAACAAGCAGTTTGCTACAGTTTTAAAGATTTTTTTTTTTTAACTGAAATATGAGAGCTGTAGCACTCCCTGCAGGCAGGGTATAAACTGTAGCAAACAGCTTGCTACACTTTAAAAGAAACAAGGATTTATATATACATGTGTGTGTGTGTATGTATATATGTATATATATATATATATATATATATATATATGTTTGTCATGTTGAACAAGGGTTGGGGCACGGCAGGGGGCATATGTCTGATCACCTGTTTGGTGTGCCAGTAGAAGGAATGTCCATTTTTTTTCCTCCTTGGTGGAAGACTGTAGTGGAGGAGGGAGAGTGTAGTGCTTAACTGTACAGTGAAGTGATGTTTTGTTTTGTTCTTCACTTGAAGATCCAAGGGAGGTAGGGTACTGGTTAATAGTACTGGCCTAGGAAGCTAGTTGAACCAACTACACTTTTGCTGATAGATTTGTATTTTTCGTAATCTAGATGCTTTTAAAGTATGGAGTACTGCTAAATGGCTACAAAGGCACCCCATAACCCAGACCTGTAATTAGTACTTCATTCCCAAAACAAAACAAAAAGAAAACTGCTGCACCATGCATGTAGTCTTTTGTCCTACTTGCATCATGATGTCCTTCAAGAATGCAACTGCGGTCATAACATGTGGGGTTGTCCTGCCTCAGGCAGCCCTCGGTCGGCCGGATTCCAAAGTCTGGGTCCGACGTCGGCTGATGTCGCATTTCTCTCCGTCAGAGCGGCTAGAGTACATAAGCATCAGCCGACGCCATTTTCTCCAGTCTTTCTTGCCGCTGTGCCCGAAGCAGAAGCAGTTCGCAAGTGCCGGTCGGTCAGCTCCTGTATTCTACTATACCGAAGTCATCGAAAAAGCGAAGTACCCCGTTGGGGACCTTTTCTTGCCTCAGCCGATGTCAGAAATTACTGAAAAAGTTAACAATTGTCTTTTTTGTGGTAAACAAATACCTCATAAGGATTTCCACTCTTACTGCCTCCCTTGCCTGGGCCCAGACCATGACGTCTCAGCCTGTGTAGCCTGTGCTCGCTTCAACAAGCGCACTCTCAGGCGCCGGGCGGAGTTCGCTGAAGATTTTTTCGGCGATAAATTTGCCTACACCATGCCGTCGGATCTTCCGACATCGCAAACACCCAAAAAGCGAAAAGACCGGGACCGACATCCTCAGCCTGCGTCTACCACCGACTCCACGCCAAAACCTAGCGCGAGTGCTCCGGTTCCCTCTGAGATGGTCTCTCCACCGCTCCGAACCGAAGACACCGCATTACCGACTACTCCGATTCCAGACATTACTCCGACGCCAGTTATAGACTTTCCTCCGGATACCGAAACCGAGGAAATGCCCGAGACCATTGCTGTAGACAAGGTCACTCCTGCACGTGGAGCTGCCAGGCCTCCTATGGCCATGTCTATTAAGGCCTACACTAGGGCTAAGGCAGCCAGCAAAACAAAGCATATTACTTCTAAATCCTTACCTCAGCCGACTCCGGAGACACAAATTATGTCCATGGCGGCTGATTTAATTTCCATGATTAGAGGTTCACAGGCCCATCCTGAGAGAGCATCCCAGCCTCCTCCTGATAAAAGGCCCCGGGTTGAACCCTCTGACCCTACTCCTTCAGATGAAGACACTGAGGGCTCTGTCCACTCTGATAGCCAGGAAGAGCTCTTCCAGACTTATGAGGACTCGGATGCAGAAGATTCCATCCCTTCGGCCTCCCCTCCTGAGGATATTTCTTTTGGGGAAGTTCTGCACACCTTGAGGGAACATTTCAAGTGGCAGGGTCAGGAATATTCTGATTCTAGGAAACGCCTTAGGACTTTCCTTAAGAAGCCTCAGCACAGGCCCTTAGCTATTCCTCCTGTACTTGATGTTCTGGATGATTTGTATTCTGACTCTAGTGCTACCCCTGATTCTCTTCCTCCTGCTCCAGCCAAGCCAGACAGGTATTACAGGGTCCCAGAAACTGATTTCCATTTATTCAGGGCCCATTCTGCTGATTTGGAAACTATTTCACAGGGGCCTAAAGGAGTTTCAGCCTCCACCTCAAAAAATCCTTTGCCCTCCAACAGGGAAGCAAGGTCATTAGAGAGATGGGGCAAAAAGGTTTGCACATCACTACCTTATCTATGAGAGCTTTAAATTGCCTTTTTCATATGTTACAATATCAGGATTATCTCTTAGAAGATTTACAAAAAACATTAGCTTCTCCTGATCCTTTAGACAGGAAGACTTTGCAGGAAGCTGTACATAACACTCAGCAAGTAAGCAATCACTTCCTGCAGTGTGGATATGATGCACTGGAAGCTTCATGTAGGGCAGCTATGACAGGGGCAGTGATTCGTAGACATGCTTGGTTAAAAGATCAACCTCTACCAGATCATGTAAAAGCAAAACTTCTGGATGCACCTTTGGAAAAGAACAAGCTTTTGGTGCAAATGCTAAGGATGTGTTAAAGACCATCAAGAAAAGCAAAATCAGTTCTGACTGTGAAAGATTTCCTCCAGGTTCAACCCCCCAGATTCAGTAGGAATTGGCCTTCAAAAAACTGGTCCTTTCCTAATCCAGAAAAGTTTCAAAAGGGTAAGAACAGACGTGGCCGAGGAAGAGGCCAATACAGAGGCCCTTACAGGGGACGACAATGGCAGCCAGGAAACCAAAGAAGTGACGCAGGGGTTTCACCTGCCCAACAACCACAAACTCAATGACTTTCCTCTACTACCGCCTACCAGGGAACAACTAGAAGCTCCCTTGGGCGGGAAATTATCTCTGTTTGCAGACAACTGGCACAGACTGACAAAGGACAAATGGATTTTGGACATTATAGACCGAGGGTGCAGGTTTAATTTTTATACCTTACCAAGAAAACAAGGCATGCCAAACCTACCACAAAATCAAAGGGCAGAGGCTATCAAACAAATCACTCTGCTGACTCGAATGAAAGCAATAGAAAGAGTTCCACAACAAGAACAAGAACAGGGGTTTTACTCAAGACTGTTCCTTGTCCCAAGAAAAGAATCTCAATGGAGACCAATACTGGACTTGTCCGCATTAAACACCTTTCTCATAGTACCAAAGTTCAAAATGCTGACTCTACAGCAACTCATTCCCATGCTGGGCAAGGAGTCGTGGCTGATTACTCTGGACCTCAAGGAGGCATACCTGCATGTCCCTATCAGACACAGCTGCAGAAGATACCTCAGATTTCTTGCAGGGCCAGAGCATTATCAATTCTCAGCATTGCCATCTGGCTTATCTACTGCGCCCAGATTATTTACAAAATGCCTGGCTTCAGTAATTGCTCATTGCAGGCTCCAGGGTATACAAATTTACCCGTACCTGGACAACTGCCTCATACAAGCGGACGACAAATTGATGTTGACAAGAAACCTGGATTATGTCATACGATTACTTCAAGCTCTGGGATACACAGTCAACTTCCAAAAGTCAAGACTGCAGCCATCCCAGCAAATAATCTTCTTAGGAGCCAAACTAGACACAGCCTCTTAGATGGCTTACCTGACAGAAGACAAGCAAGAGAAGTTAACTCATTACTTCAAAGGTTTAGCAAAACTCACCCAGATGACTGCAAGGAGATTCCTACAGGCCCTGGGTTACATGGCATCCTGCATTCTACTGGTTCCATTAGCAAAACTACACATGAGAAAGCTTCAATGGTACCTAAAAAGCATTTGGTCTCAACACAGCAACAACTTTGAGACAAACATACCACTCATTCCATACCTGCAAAAGGAATTCCTATGGTGGGCCTCGGTGAGCCAGGAAAACACAGGTATGTCATTCAAAAAACCACAGATAACACAGACCATGGCTACAGACGCCTCAGACCTTGGATGGGGGGCGCACATGGAAGGCAGGTGTATACAAGGACAATGGTCTCCAAAGGAAACACATCTGCATATAAACCAAAAGGAAATGCTGGCAGTAATGCATGCCATCGAGGCTTTTCAACACCAACTCCAGCAAGGCCATTTAATGATACGGACAGACAACACCACTGTGATGTGGTACATAAACAAGCAGGGGGGCACCCACTCTTACCCCCTTTGCAGACTGACAATGCAGCTTTGGGAAAAATCACTGAGCCTAAACATCCAGTTACAATCCCAGTTTGTTCCAGGAAAAGACAATGTGTTGGCGGACAGCCTAAGCAGGAATTTCACAGATCCACACGAGTGGAGGTTACATCCGAAGGCCTTCAGACAACTCACTTCGACATGGGGCAAGCCAGAAATGGACCTATTTGCCTCTCACCTCAACCATCTTCTACCAAACTTTTGCACAAGGACATACCATCCAAAAGCTTGGAAAATAGATGCCCTCTCATTCAACTGGAACTCTAGCAATCTATGCATTCCCACCTCTGCCACTGATGACCTCAGTATTACTAAAGATCAAAGCAGAGAAGCCCAAGGGAATCATAATAGCTCCAGATTGGCCAAGACAACACTGGTACCCACTACTACGGAGCATATGTCACACCAGGAGGTGGGCCCTCCCTCAGTGGCCTCTACTTTTGACTCAACACAATTTCGAAACACTGCATCCAAACCTTCAGACACTGCAGCTAACAGCTTGGGAGATCCCATAAATAACTTCAGCTTATCTCTCTCTAAGGAAGTTCAGCGGATACTAACAGAGGCTCGAAGACCATCCACCAGAAAGGTTTACTTAGCAAAGTGGAAAAGATACAGCAATTGGAATACCAGCAAGGGACATGATGCTTCATTGCTGAACATCCCACTTATCTTGGAATATTTGGCAGATATGTTAAAGAACGGCCTCTCATATTCTTCCATAAAGATACATGCATCTGCTATTTCAGCTAGATACAACACTGATCCTCCTGTTTTCTCTCACCCCTTACTAAAACAATTCCTCAGGGGAATCAAGAACATTAAGCCACCAAGAAAGGCCCCAGTGCCAGCCTGGAACCTCAATTTTGTCTTAGAAAAACTGACTCTACCTCCTTTTGAGCCAGCAGCTTCAGTTGACTTGCAATTTCTCTCATGGAAGACAGCTTTCCTGTTGGCAATTACCTCAGCAAGAAGGGTTTCGGAGCTACAGGCCCTAATGGCAATACCACCCTTTATTATTTTCCACAGAGACAGGGTTTCATTAAGGACCAACCCTACTTTTATGCCAAAGGTGGTATCTAGGGTTTCTCTAAATCAAGCCATTCATCTGCCTGCTTTCTTCCCCAATCCTGAGAATAAGAGGGAAAGACTTTTGCATACCTTGGACATTCACAGACAACTTAGATACTACCTGGACAGAACCAAGGCCAGTAGGAAGTCTGAACAACTTTTTGTAGCTTACGCCCCTGCAGTCCAGGGAAAAGCAATTTCAAAACAGACTATTTCTAAATGGATTGGACATTGCATCAGATTCTGTTATTCCTTTCATGGAAAGACTGTTCCAGCCAATGTCAGACCACATTCCTCCAGAGCTACAGCCACCTCTACAGCATTTTTAAGAGGGGTGCCTACCAAGGACATTCTAGACGCTGCTACATGGAGCTCCGTGCATACATTCTCCAAACACTACAATCTCCCTCTATATTCCAGATCCAGAGCAGGCTTTGCTTCGGCAGTCCTGCAGGGTTTGATTGCCACACCATCTCTTTCCTAGTGCATACCTCCCCCCCCAGCTAAGCTATGGTATTCTACCCACATGTTATGACTGCAGTTGCATTCTTGAAGGACATAGTACAGTTTTGTACCTACCATAAATGTAGATGTCCGATAGACATGCAACTGCAGTCGGATTTTCCCTCCCTCCATACCCCTCTATGCCTAGGGTCCACTCCTATCCCTGTTACTCTTAGCTGGGGATATCTGTTATGGTGTATTTGTTTTATTGCTCATTTATTTGTTTGGCATCCTGTTTTTGTCTTCCAATTTGATTACAGCCTTCCTTGGAGGGCACCTGGCGTCTGGGGCAAGAAACGCTGAAGAAAATGGCGTCGGCTGATGCTTATGTACTCCAGCCGCTCTGACGTTGGAGAGAATGCGACATCAGCCGATGTTGGACCCAGACTTTGGAATCCGGCCGACCGAGGGCTGCCTGAGGCAGGACAACCCCACATGTTATGACTGCAGTTGCATGTCTATCGGACATCTACATTTATGGTAGGTACAAAACTGTACTTTTTCCTGTTTGGGGGAGGGGGGCTTTACCAGTAACAGTGTCATTGACCTGATTATGTTAGTGTAAGGTGGGGGAGGACAGACAGCAAAAAAGTCTTTACATACAACAAGGAACTGCAAGGCAGGGTTGCTATATGCATTGGGAGGAGGGGTTACAAGAAGCTATATGCATTGGGAGGAGGGGTTACAAGACTTGGAAATTTGGAGAGGTAAGTCTTCATTTTATGCAGCTGTATTAACAGGCTACTACTTGTTAAAGGACCATGACATGCTTCTCTATACGTTTCCTCATTTCCTTCGTCTCTTTCTCCTGTATCTTTTGTCACTGGCATCATGGAATATTCATACTGCTGATAAAAAAAATAAATTTTTTTTTACTGTTTCCCTCATCCCCCTATCTGCAGCTTCATTACTGGGATCCATCTTACTGCCTGTAAACATTCTTGCAGTGCTGAATACAGTGTGTGAGGGCTGTAGTGGATCAGTAATAATGCCCTTTGTTTTCTTTCTGTTTCTACTAAGGGAGTGAGCGAGGACAGCCCTCCTCCTGTCTTAAGGCCCTGAAAACGCCCATTTTAATTAGATATGCAAAAGTTTCTTTCAGCTCCTCATGTGCCTGTAATAAAGCTGTAGGTTATGCAACTGAGGGAACGATTGTCTCCAGTTGCTGGAAGCATCTGTTTACTTGATGGACTATTATGGATTCAGCTTTACTGCTGGAGTTTTTACTTTTCTTTATTTCAGGTATGTGAAACAGCCTCCATAGCTATGTGTTCGCTCATATTAATTTACATTTTAAAATAACACTTGTAAATCATTGCAATAGTTTGCTACTATGTAGCATGTCATGTTTTTAATGTTCTGTAATACAATTAACAGCTAAAAACTGACACCAAACAATTGCATTGCAGAATATTAAAATGCTTTTTGTCGTATAGTTCGTGTAAGCGTCCCCCCCCCCCCCCAACTGCTCTGGTTTTCCCCCGTTCCAAAGATATGCAGTAGCTGGATTGGAAATTTTAAATTAGCCATAGGTGTCAGTACAGTCTAGTATGGAAGAACAACCAAGCCAGGGCTAGCTACCTGGCAGTGTAAACATTGGCTCTAGATAATCGGCACTGTTGCTTTAACACACTGATCCCATGTGAAAAAAAGGAGAAAAATAAAGTAATATCCCTTAGGTTAAGCATAGATAAAGTGGCACAGAGAAAGCGGATGCCTAAACTGCCATTTCTACAGTGTTATAGAGATGGCAGATGGAGGCATAAAAAGAAAAACGTAATGCACAGAGGTATACATTCTGTAAATGAGAAGTGAATTCTGCAAATAATTTATTTATTTAGCATTTATTTCCTAGCGAAAGCCCGACTGGGACAGAGCCCATTTTCAACGGAGGCATAGGGAGAAACACTCCAGATGCATGTCTTTGGAATGTGGGAGGAAACAGGAACACCTAGAGGAAACCCATAATAATGCAGGGAGGACATGTGGACTCCATTCGGAAGACACCCCAGCCGAGAATTGAACAGGAGAAACCTCTTGGTGTGAGGCTAGAGGAAACCCACACTAATGCAGGGAGGACATGCAGACTCCACTCGGAAGACACCCCAGCCGAGAATCAAACAGGAGAACGTCTTGGTTTGAGGTGATAATGCTAACCGCTGCACCATAAGTTTGAGTTGTACAGAGTTACTAGAGGTTTTTAAAGAAAGCGAGAGAGAAGGGGAGTGACAGATTCCTTGACATGCAGAAAATCAAAAAGAGAAAGGAATGAAGTTAGAGGAATAAGCTACACTTTAAATGGCATGAAATTGACTGCATCTGTAAACGTACCCCCTAATACTGAATTAAAGGCAATAAGAGGGATTTTAGCATACATATTAGTAGTGCTAGATATAACACCTGGGAAAGACTAGATCAGAGTTGTGTAAAACTAGAGTATGCCCAAACTATAGCCTGAACTAATAATAGTGACAATATCCGATAATGCAATGCTAGTTATAAAGCTGAGAGAACAGGAGAGTGGAAGACTAGAAGCCCACTGGTGATTCACAACATAATTGCTAGAGAGGAAAGACAAAAATGTTAGAAAGATGAAAATGGTAGATTAAGAACAGCAAAAAGAAAAAAGGCAGGGAGAGTAAAAGAGTGGGATAAGATAAAAAATGGGTTGATGAAAAGAGTGAGGATGCGGCAGAGACAGGAAGAAAATAGAAGAGCAGAAAGAAAATGAATAAGGAATGAAATCTCAGATGTACGGAAGCAGAGAAGAAAAGAAAAAATGGAGGCTGTGGAAAGCAAAGGATATTATAGAAAATAGATAGGAAGGAATCTTAGAAAATTTTAAGGATTAGTGTCAGAAATTCTACAGTATAGAGGCAGAGGGGCAGGGCATGGCACAGGAGGGGCAGAGGATTAGAAGAGGCCAATACCTGAGAAAGTAGATGAAGATTATAGTAAATGATTGTCCCAATAGTTAAGGATGAGATAGGAATGGCTTGGAGTAAAATGGCCATAGGGAAATCCCAAGGATCAGACAGACTACTGATAAAGTTAAGGAAATGTAAGAAAAAGGAAATGGAGAGATGGATAAGGTGTGATCATCAACTATAGGAGAGATTAACCTAGAATACAATATGTAATGTTGAGATGGAGGAAAAACAACAGGGTATTAAATATTGATCCCAAATGACAGTTGGAGATGGCATAAAAACCTGGGAACAGGTAATGGAGAAAAATTATTTTACCTTGAGGTTAGAGTGGGAATTTGTAAAGGTAAAAGGTAGCGAGAGTAGCAAAGAAAAATTGGACACAAGAAGGGATAAGGAAACTAAATGTAAGGATAGAAAAGATAAGAATTTTCAGAGGGTTTATTAGATTAGGGAGAAAATGGTAATGCAGTTGTAACAGAAAGAGTACAGTAAAGCAAAGGAGACGATGGGAAGTGGGAATAGATGCAACTGTAGAGGAAGAATGTTTAGAAATTCTCACACTCCCGAGATACATATCTAAAGCTCTCAGATTTATGTCTCTGTAAATATTTTTTTACATTGAATAGAGCAGCTAAAATGTGCACAGCAATGACGAGTATGTTGGAGATGTGAGGAAGAGGGAGAAACATGGGAGCACATATTTTTTTTTGAGTATAATAGGTTAGGGGAATTTAAAGAAGTAAAACACATACTATGGAATGGGTTAGTAGTAATAGGAAACATTGAATTAACACCCAGACTCTTTCTACTAGGATATCAGAGGGTAATATCTGAAGTAGTAAAGAGTCCTGTGGGGCTGCTGATGTATATATGTAAGAAAACAATAACAAATAAGATGGAAAAGGATGGAGACCCCAGTAGAGAAGAAGTGGTAAAATTCATGGGTCAAACTGCCACACTTGAACAAAGAGAAGGTGGGGACACAAGAAAAGAAAACTGTCAAACGAAATGGCAAAAATGAAGAGGGGAGAAAGAGGTAGAGAAGTAGGTCCAGAAGGGAAGCCTAGGTGTAGAGGCAGATTAGAGGAGAAACAGAAAAATCCAATAGAAGAGGTTCTGATGCTTGCAGAAAAAGCCAGGTAGCATTTAACATTAAGGATAGAAATGATGCCCGTCACTTGAGAGGATTGTTTACTGTTAATTATACAGAGCTGATATGAAGATGAATAAAACAATAAAAAGAAAGGCACTGGTCAGAATTAAATGTATTTAAAAATGTTTTTATTGTGAAAAATAAAAATTGTAAACATCAGTGTTAGACACGATACACATGTATAAAGAGTAAGGGATTATAAAAGGAATTAAGAAGTTAAGAGTTTGCTACCAGTGGTTTCATGGATCAGTAATCCCCTGTCTTTTGACCACTGTGTATTTGTAGTAGCCAGAAAAGATTTCTGTATAGCACAACTGATGTCCTAGACATATCATCCAGGTCAGAAAAAAATCATTGCTTTGTATGCAGTCTTAAACTTTTTGTAACTATAAAGTGGTCTGTATAATGAACTAACAAATAAGGAAGTATTATATGTCATATTGGCTAATCTTTCATTTCCTGTTAAGCCATAATAAGCAGAATTTATCAAAATGTTATCAATAGATATTTTTTTAACCAAAATCAATATACTCGCAATTTGTGAGGATAGGATTTACATTTTTTTCTTTTTAATCTAATTTCATTCATCTAGTTATGAAAGTCTTGTAAATAAAATTATTTCTCTTCCTTTCTTCAAATGTAAGACATTTGCTTTTTTCCTTCTTTGTTTCATTCTGTTAACATTCAGATAAAAAATACGAGCTAATGCTCTTTTTATTTCTTGATAACCCAATGTAATCCTATGTAAAAGTTTTAATGCACTTACAGTCATAGGGCAAGACAGTCCAATAGGGAGATCCAGATCAAAACACATGACGCAAATGCAAAACATCAAAAACAGGTGATCATACTGAGAACGCAAGACTGCTATTTTAACTTGTAGGTTAATACATGGCACATAGTCAAGATGGTACTGTAGCTGTACATATTTGTAGGTTGTTCTTTTTTTTTTTTTTTTTTTCTTTTTCTAGTGCTTATTTAAGTAATACAATCTAAAAATATTTTCTTTTCAAAACAGTTATGCAAAGAAAGGTGTTCAGGTACTTTCTGCAGTGTCCTTGATAATGTGTCGCCGTATGAGTATAATTTAACAGGTTGTGTTTACTTGCTTGGGACATTACTGTATGTCAATGATTCCAAAGCATTTTGTTGGATGCTTGTAGTCTGTAGATGTGGAAACATCACAATTTACTTTCTCTGCATATACAGTCACTGTTGTGACTGAAGTTGTTTTGCCTATACATGTACAGATTAGTAGTCTGTTTTATATGATTGTTGATTAAATGTAGTTTATCTTCTGCAATTTAGTGGAGAATTTACACATAATAGTCATATTTCTAATTTAAAGCATGTAATGAGAACATTTCTGGTTGCTGAAATATAGCTTCAACGGGCTTCTGGCTATTGACGTTTATCACTAGTGAGCCAATTCCATACATGGGCACATTCGTTTTTAAGATGTTTACTGGGTGATTTATGTCATGTTGTGCAGCAGTGTTGTCTGGTTACATTATAGGTTTCATAGGTTCATAGGTTTATACTAGGCTATCTGCCCTAAGGCATTTATAAGCCTAGCCCGAATTATTGTGGCTTACGCCACCCCTTATATGAAAAAATACTGTGCCCATTAGTTTGTTGTGCCTCTGTCCAGCAGTGACACAGAGATGATTCCTGGGGTAAACCTACGATCTCCCATCCACAGGTCTAGATTTCTCTTGAACAGAGTCAGCGAGGTGCTCTGCCTCACATGGACCGGGATTTTATTCCACAGCATAGGGAGTCTCTGAGTGATAAATCTATCCCTCCAGCACGTCCTATTTATATCCGTGCTAAGGTTTAAGTCGCTTGCTCTAGTGGTTTTGGTGGATTTGGATTTTTTGAGGTGGAGCATGTCCATTAATTCCGGGTTGGACATGGCCTTGTATTTGTGCTGTTGTTTTTGGAAGGGTGGGGAGACTGCTCATGAAAAGTACAATAGATGTCAGTTTCCAACAATCACTGTCATTGTTTACTATTCAGTTATACATGCACATTTATAACTAAGAATATATGTATGTTCAAATATATCTAATGACTTTATTGCTGTATATTAATTCAGTACTTTTATTTTTGTGTTCTACAGATGCACAGTTTGTAGATTTGTAAGCAGCTCAACTATTTTAAAATAAAAGCAGTCTAAACATATGTTGACTCTGATATCCCATTATTGGCAGCCTTTGGGTGGTTTGCATTGTGTTAGATTTTCATTCCAGGATATTTTTTAGTTGTTAGTCTCATTTTAAGAGCTAATGCAGTTAGCACTTCTTAATTTAACTGCAAATTTCATTTATTGGGTCTGCTTGAAGACACTGCCTTCACTTTGCATTTTCTTTAGCTGTTTACTCCTGATACTCAGGCCAAACCACAGTGGCAAGGACCTTGAAGCTAGCTCTTTTGTTTGTAGTGCTACACTAATATGGCTTCATGTAATGTTAGGGTTAACCTTTAACGCCACTATTTTATAGCTTTCCAACCATTTCTTCAATGTTTGCAACACAATAACAACTTTGTGGCTTTGTAATGTACACGGCACCCATTAAGAATTGAAGAATTATAACTGGTTTCTTCCATATTGGGTCAGTGATTGTCGCTTTGCACCTATTTGAAAAGTGCAACATTTTTTCTTATTTGTTTCCACATTCGTTTCCCTGATTACATTTCTGTGGTTAGTGATGAGAAATTTCTCTTCTTTAACTTAATGCTCCAGTGATATTCAGAACAGTGTTGTGTTTGTGCTGTGGTTACTTCCGTACATTTTTCATGTGATTCTGACTTACTGACCAAATATTTTTTTTCTCACCCAAATGCTGGCTAGATTTAGAGATGCATTTTATGGTCAGCAATCATCGGCTACCCCTGAGGTTAGCAGGGTTTATGATCTTTTGTAGGATGAGCTTCTAGTCATGGAAACCTTTCCTCCAGTGCTCCTAGTGTAGGAGGTTATTTTTAAGAAAGCTTGTAATTCCCCTCAAGTTTTGCATAAAATTTTTTTAAGAAATTCAGGATATGCTCTGCTGTGCCCATGCTGCAACTCCCCTTGTCTGTGGTCCCTGCTTCACTTGAGGCTGTGTCTTTTGTACAATGGCTAATCGGATCCGTAAACACATTACTGGGGTGTTAGAGGTTGATGCATGCAAGTTCTCAAGTATCTCTTCTTCAACAGGGATACTTTTTGCCAACCTTCCAAACATTAGTCACATCCAAACAAAAACAAATCAGTAAAAGCAAACGACAGGAGAATAACCATGTCAGACTTAACAAGAGTTTCTTTTCCGAAAATGGATAATCCCCCTTCCAACTTATGACTATGCTAAGGTTTAGCACCCATCTTTCTCAAGCCACTGTCTGGCTGCCACATCTCAAGTTAGCTTTCTTAAAGGTGGGCTGACTGTCGGTGGTTTCTGACATTTGAGTGCTCAACATTGTTAGCAGAGGTTACATATGGCAGAGGAAAGAGTTTCTGCCTCCATCCTATGGTGTACCCTCATCTGGTCGACCAGACTTAATTATTCCTTTCTATTCTCTATCCTATGTTTGCAGTAGTAACAAAACACCCTTATTGTATTTTGTGTGGACATTGCAGTTTCTTTAGTAATTATTTGATATTATGGAACACTGTGCTTCCATGTTCCATGTTTTCTTATGCACTCAGAGTACTGAGGCTGTTGCCACCCCCATAGTGCATTTTTAGGCATTGTCTCAAGAACAAAATTCCCAATGTAAAAACTCCATCTAAAAACAACCTCAAGGTTATGCTGCTAAATGCTAGGAGTCTCAACATGAAACTACACTCACTGGAAGCTGTCCTTACTGTGGAAGACACAGACAACAGAGACCTGGTTCAAAGCTGTGAAGAGCACCCCAGCCATACCGGGTTACACCTTCTCCCTCATGTTCAGACCTCAAACTGAAGGTGTGAAAAACTAAAGGAGGCGGTGTATCAGTATTCATTAAAGATAAATACACCTCCAGAATGGTTAAACAGTATGACTCCCTGGAGACACTTCAGATGCAATTAACTGTTGGTAGTACATGTGTTCAAGTCATTGTCAGCTACAGGACCCCTTCCATGAATCAGGACACCCACTCTGCCTATTTGGATCTACTTGAGTCTGTCAAGATACATCCAAACACCATGGTTTTGGGCGACGTCAACTACCCTTCTGTTGACTGGGTAAATTATTCGTGCTCATAGTCATTTGCCTAAAGGTTCCTCAATTTCATTAACTCCAGTGCCCTGGACCAGCTGGTTGGCACCCCACAAGGGGTGCCAACATCCTGGATCTGATGCTCACCAATATGGGGAACAACTGTAGTACCTCCCTGGTGAGTCTCACCACAAATCAGTCTCATTTGAAGTACCTGTCACACCTAATCCCACCCCAGCAGCAACTTAACCAAAAAACTTCTCCAATGCAGATTATAACCTCTTAAGGGATGGCATAAATAGCTTCACTGCACCTCCTCCCTCAGATGGAACTGGCAGCTATGCCACCCCCATAGTGCATTTTTTAAGCATTGTCTCAGGAACAAAATTCCCAATGTAAAAACTCCATCTAAAAACAACCTCAAGGTTATGCTGCTAAATGCTAGGGGTTTATACAAACACCTGGATAACTGCATTGACTCGGCCTTTCATGATAGGGCCAAACCAAGCTCCTCAAGGAAGGGTAAACCTACTTGGTGGACAACTGCCATTAAGAAGCTTTACAATAAGAGAAAGAAGTTGCTGTCTGAGTAAGAGGGAGCGAGCCTTCCTAAACTGGAAACACTCCCTCCTTGGCTTAAACAAGTAAATAAGACTTCTTGGGAATGCCTCCAAAGCAAACAAGTCCAAATTAACTTCCTGGATAAAGGACAACCACAAGGCATTCTATAATTACATCTGTAACCTAAAAGGAAAAGCCCAGATTTGTGCAGAAGTGGTAGTTGATACCACATATACTGAGCCTGTGGACGTAGCTCACCTGTTGGCCGACAGTTTCTGTGAAAACTTCACTCCCCTGTCCCTGCCACAGGTACCCCATGACATCCCTACCATCTGTCTCCTACCTTGTATCTCTAAAGAGCAGGTCATAAATGCCCTCTCTAAGGCCAGAAACACAGCATCTATGGGACCTGATAACATCCCAGACTGTATCTTACATGGACTCCAGCATGAATTAGCAGCACCATTGGGTACTCTTTTTCATTCATGGTCTAAGCACCGCCTTCGTACCAGATGACTGGAAAATTACCACTGTTATTCACTTGCACAAAGGTGGTGCTTTCACGGACCCCAGGAACTATAGACCTATTAGCCCGACTAGACTTACCTGCAAGGCCATGGAGTGAATCATCATGGCCCTTATCAACAAAGATATAGGTAATCTCCAAACACTTACCCTACTCTGGATTTGTCAGAGAGAGATCCTGCCTGTTAAACCTGGTGGACTTTGACCAAGGCCCTGGATGAGGGGAAATCTGTCCATACAGCCTATCTGGACTTAGCCAAGGCATTTGACACTGTCAAGCACTCAAGCATCATTGACTAACTCACCCAATTAGGCATCAAGCCTTATATTGTTAGAGTCCCTAACTGGTTCACTGATAAAACTCATATAGTCAGAATAGAGGAATCCACCTCCAACAGCAGACTGGTAACCAGTGGTGATAACCTTCTATTCAAATGCTGCAGTATTCATCACATAAGGGAGTCCACCTCCGGCAGACTTGTATGTCCGGCCAGTATCCAAAAGCCTTCTTGCTACTGTGAGGTATGTGCTACTCCACAACACATTACGTGTACATCGGCCATAACGAGACGTCGTGTAAAAAGCGGTTGTCCGCACGCACCTACCTCAGAACTTCTCTGCCACCTGTTCGATCACCTGCTCCAGACTTTCGTTCGCCAGATTTGTTGTGTTTGAGTTTCAGTAAGTCCCTGTTGGGTTTTATTTAATTAAAAATTTTTGCTGCTGCTTGTTGTTGGGTTCATGTCAGCTAGGAAGGGCAAGTGTCAGTGTGGAAGGCAGGTTCCACATAAAGCTGTCCACGAGCTTTATCCGTTTTGCTTAGACCCAGACCATGACCACACTGAGTCCCCTATTGGTAAATCCTTTGTTCCTAAGACCCTCAGGAGTTGGCTAGCTTCCCTTAAGTTATATTTAGAAAACCAGCAACTCAAATGTTTAATGCATGAAATGGATGTGATGTCAGGCCATTGGGATGAACCTGTATCGAAGGTCAAAAAATTGAGGCATGAAGCTTCAGCTGCGCTCTCTCTTCCTGTCATTGCTCCCGAGGCTGGTATAGGCCCAGAGAACATGCCGCAGATAGTGAATGTACATTTGGCAGGCACCACAGTAGAAGCCCTGAAGGAGTTTGCTGGCATATCTGTGAGGGAAGGGGAGGGATCTGATCAGGGCAACAAGGGGAAACCCAGGCTTGTTATGTCTGAGGCCCCTCATGGCGTCACACAGATCATAGTGAATGAAGATGTTCTTTTGGATATCTTCGAATGCAGGCTGATGTCCGGTCCATCCACATTCCATTGCATGGAAGCCCCTAAAAAGGAAAAGGCAAATACTTAAGCATGTGTCTCCTGCTACCCCCCAGCAGGCCACTGACTGCGAAGACTTTTCTCAGATTGTCTTCAATGCCTTTATGCCCCCCCCTTCTGTTCCTCTGCAGCCCGTCTCTCCTACCACATACTTTAAAAGGACATCTGTAGACACTTCCTCAGAGGACGAGGATTCTTCGGGAGAGGAGTCTGTAGCCTATTCCACTCAGTTGGCCTCTCCCTTGGAGTATGCCTCCCCAGAGGAGGAATCTAATGGTACAGATTCCCCTGGTGAGGATATATCCTTTGGAGAGACTATTCTTAAGACGAAAGAATTTAAGTGAGATTGCTCTCAGGTCTCAGAGATTTAGCAGAGATATTAACTCTTTCAGATGGACTCCCCTTCTTCTTCCGTTGTCCCGCCAGTCTTACCTGCCTTTCTAGATGTTTTCTCTGCTGCCTCCAAATGTCCAGAGTCACAGCCTCCTGCCCCCAAGTGTACTGTCAGGTTCTATAATGTTCCTGAGGACTCAAAATTTTTGTTCAGGGCTCCTGCTGCTGATCCAGCTACCATTTCTGTCCCCATGGATAAGGCTTTAAAACTTATACTATCCACTTCCTTGCTATCCTTTGAAAAGGAAAGTAAGGTCATGAAAAGGTTGGGAAAGGTCTATACTTTGGATACCTTGACCTTCCATCCAATAAACTGTCAGACCCACATGGGAAAGTACTGTCTAGCCTTTCTGGCGGATGCAGTGAAAACTTTGTCAGACTTTCCGGATTCCTCAGCAAAATCAAAATGAGCAACTTTCCTTAATTCTACTGCACAAGTGACGAGGCACTCCAAGTGCAGTTGTGATGCTGCTGATGCCTCTGGGTCTGTTCTGAGACTATATTCTTGGCTTAGGCTACAACCTTTGCCTGAAGACTTCAAGGCCAAATTGCTGGATGCACCTTTGGATAACAGCCTTGTTTGTTAGCTCTGCTACGGAGCTTTCTAAGTCTCTTCAGGAGAAAGGAAAGGAGTTACAAGATCTTAAACATTGTCTTGTTTCCCCTGTCCCACGATTCCAAAGAAACTATCCAGTAAAAACTGCTTTCTATAGGAAACCTTCTGTCTTCTTCATCTAAGAGTAAGAAGGGACCTAAAACGCCAGCTTTTTCTACCCATGCCGCTAAGCAGTCCATGTTATGTAGTCCAATCTCGTCTTCATTCTTACCCATGGATACGGAGCCGAACCTCGGTTCCGACTCAGCCATACTCTAGCTCAGTCTTCAGTTGGCTTGTGGCTAAGAGGTATCCCATCATGCAACAGGCCTATTCCCCAGATCTCATTTGCTGCTCGTTACGCTCAGACATGGTCTTGCTTTTGACCGTGGCTAAGTATACTTTTTTCTAAATTTTTGGCTGTTTGTTGATCATAAAAAGCTATTTTCATAGCTACTGTGTGTGTCTCTCTCCCTGGTTGTGTGGCCTTTTTGCTGGCCATTTTTGGTATCCCATTCACTCCCTTTCTTCCCATGGGCTAGGCCCGTTTCAGTTAGAGGACCTAGTCCTCCCTATTGTTTTTGTTTTGTGCTTCCTGTTTGCTTGTTAGCTATTTAGTCTTTTGTGGCCTCTGGTAGTGGTGTTATCCTGTGTGTTTCCCCCGGGCTAGGCCCGTTTAAATTAGAGGACCTAGTCCTCACTGTAGTTTTTGTTCCCGTCGGTTGCTAGGCCGTTTTTAGTTAGAGACTCGTTTCCCGCATGGGGTTTAGTTAGGTCTTTTGTGTGTACATGTGGTTTTGCAGCTTGTCCCTGTGTGTGTACTCTTTATCCAGCATGTCTTAAGGTTTCTAAGGAACACAGGTCTTCGGGCTATAAAAAGTGTGTTGAATGAAACAACAAAATGTCTTTGACTGATGGACACTCCCTGTGCGTGTACTGCTTGGGGGCTATTCACCTCCAAGAGTCCTGCTTGTTTTGGCATTCCTTCAGTCCCAGCGTGCTACAGGAGAGGAAGAACAAGCTCATTCTGAAAGGGACTGCTTAAACACTCCTTCAAGGAAGACTTTGCTAAGTCTTCCAGTGCCATAGCCTCTCCAGCTAAAAAAGACAAAAAGACTACTAAGAAGCGCTCTCCTGGTCCGTCTGTTTCTTTGGAGCCGCCAGAGAAAGTTGCTAGACCAGCTTCTCCTCCTTTGGCTTCGGTTCCGACAGAAGGTAGTGTAT
Source organism: Protopterus annectens (assembly GCF_019279795.1). Classification (NCBI taxonomy): domain Eukaryota; kingdom Metazoa; phylum Chordata; order Ceratodontiformes; family Protopteridae; genus Protopterus; species Protopterus annectens. Next base: position 1,172,408,758 of record NC_056743.1, on the reverse strand, counting down.
TGAGTAAGTCTGTATTGGCTCCCAGCCTTTCAAAGCCGGTCACAGATATTTTGGTTCGGAGCCGGTCTCCATTTGTTCGACCGGATTCTCCTTCACGTCAATCTCCCTTTGTAGGGAGATCCAGATCTCCAGCTATATCTTCCATGTCCTTGAGGTCCCTTTCCGATAAGGATGTTGATAGAGTGGTGAAGAAACTGCTTCAGTCATCAGTGCTGATCAAATTGATTTCGGCTCCAACCCATTCGGCTCTGAAGACCATGGCCCCGTCATCATTTGTTGTTCCTCCTCTGTGCCTTTCTCGGCCCTCGGAGCCAGAGTTGTCGGTTCTGTCGAGTGCCATTAGGTTGGTTCCAGTAGCTTCGCCTGGCCTCTCTGTTCCAGTTTCCGCTCCGACCCCGTCAGTTCTGTCTACAGGGCCGAGGGTCCACAGTTCCCCGGTCGGACCCGAGGGGGAGGGCTCAGATTGATGATCTTCGGTTCTGAGCCTTTCATTGTTATTCAGAACCAAGGTGAAGGACACTCTCACTAGGTGTGAGCAGGAAGGAAAAACCCTGTCTGCCGTGGGAGTCCGTTTTTCCATGTCTTCTAGACCTTACCCAAAGGGCCAGAAGGGTGGGAAATTGTGGTTCAGGAAGTCGCAGAGGTTTTTTCAGGACGCACATAGTGATTCCCCCCTCCAGAGGCAGAGGAAGGGAGTGGAAATTCAGGTGGACGCCATCCTAAAGGCAGAGGAGGCCCGCATATCCAGGGGGACCGTGATTCCTTTTGCGGTTCTTCCTACCAGCGCTCCTGAAGGGAGGCCCGACTGTGCGTCTCTGGAGCCGGTCGGGGTCGCATTTCTTTATTCCCAGAAGCCTGGCATGACGTTACCCAAGACGAGTGGGTATTAAAGATAATTTCCAGAAGTTATCATATTCCCTTCTCTTCTCCTCCCCCGCCAACTAAGAGAATTCCAGACGTTCCACCCAGTCACATGGATTCTGCAACTTTAGAAATAAAAAAGTTGCTTTCAAAGAGAGCCATCCAGGCTGTCCCCGCAGACCAAGTAGGATTAGGGACTTATTCCAGATTTTTTTTGGTGCCGAAAAGAACAGGGGACCTGAGACCCATCTTGGATCTCAGCCAATTGAACCTACATGTACAAACGTCCAAGTTTTGCATGGTCACCTTACAGTCAATACTCCCTCTGTTAGGGAAAGATGTGTGGATGTGCTTCATCGGCATCAAAGATGCTAACTACCATATCAAGATGGGACAGGTCATCGAGAAGTCATCTACGATTCCGGCTGGGAGCTGGTAATTTTCAGTTTCGCGCTCTGCCCTTTGGTCTCACCACAGCCCCCAGGGTGTTCATCAAATGCATGGCAGTGGTAACGGCTCACTTGAGACATCAGGGATTCCAAGTGTTTCCATACCTGGACAACTGGCTCCTTTCTGCCACCACCAGGCATCTACTGTTACAGACCAGGGACGTCACCATTACACTGTGCTAAAGGTTAGGAATTACTCTAAATTGGGAAAAATCTGCCTTGTTGCCCTCACAGCATGTCACTTTTATTGGCGCCAGACTAGATATGGTGCTCATGAGGGCCTTCTTACCAGAAGAGAGAATTCAGGCTCTACAACAGCAGGTCTACGCCTTACTACCATTGAGGAAGGTCAAGGTAAAAGTGGTCTTCAAGTTATTAGGGACCATGGCTGCCACGATCATTTTAGTTCCCCTTGCCCGACTACACATGAGGGTTCTTCAGTGGCTGCTTTTCGCCCAGTGGTCACTACTGCATCTTCCACTCTCCCATTCTATTCTGATTACGGACATGTGCAAGCAGATTCTGCGCTGATGGCTTCAGGCCAGCAATCTCAACATGGGCAAGCCTTTTGTCCTATCTTCTCCAGTTGCCACGGTGACCACGGATGCCTCCCAGATCTGGTGGGGGGGCATTATCTCAGCAGGACAGTCCAAGGCAAGTGGCAGAATCACGAGACCCATTTGCATATCAATGTCCTGGAGATGAGAGCAGTGCTATTAGCATTGCAAGCACTTCAGAGCTTTCTCCCTCTAGGGACAATTGCAATCCACTCAGACAACATGTCAGTGGTATGGTATCTGAACAAGCAGGGGGAGGAACCAAATCATACCCCCTTTGCAGAGAGGCACTTAGAGTTTGGCAGTGGGCAGTGTCTTCCCAACGCTTTCTAGTTGCCACGCATATACCGGGGAAGTCCAACGTAATTGCCAACAGGCTGAACTGAGCTATCCTAATGCCTCACGAGTGGTCCCTGAACAAATATGTTGCGGAGAAGATATTCTGCAGATGGGGTCAGCCTTGCTGTGATCTATTTGCCAGCCCCCACAATGCCAAATGCAGCAGCTACTTCACCCTTATCCCCCCTAAGGGGGAGACATATAGGGACGCTCTGGTTCACGATTGACCCTCTGGTCTTCTCTATGCCTTTCCACCATTTCCTCTGATATCAAAGGTCATTCAGAAAGCACAGTCTTTGGGAAGCAAAATGATCCTGATTGTCCCACACTGGCCTCATCAGATTTGGTTTCCCTTCCTTCAACCCTGTCTAATGGACGATCCCTGGATTCTGGACCCAGATCCCGATCTGCTGACTCATATGTCAGGACAGTTCCATCCCTTCATCCAGACCCTCAAGTTGACAGCTTGGATGCTCCAGTTCCATCCCTAGTCAGGCTTCATGATTTTTCCCCGGAAGTGGTCCACATTCTGTCTTCTTCCCACAAGCCTTCTACCAGGAAGATTTATTCCAGTAAGTGGAAGAGATTCTCCATTTGGGCCCGTGAAAGACGTATTGATCCTTATACAGCGCCTATTTCATCAATATTAGAATTTCTTTCTCAACTGTTCAGTCAGGGGGCAGCTGCAGCAACCATTAAAGTGCAACTGGCAGCGATTTCTACCTTTCATGTTGCTAATGAGCCCAACCTTATGGCTCATAGGCTTTGCAGGGCCTTTCTGAAAGGGACAATGTTACTCCGACCTCCAGTCTTTGATCCACTAATGCCATGGGACCTCAGTTTTGTGTTACAGAAGCTCACCTCGACTCCCTTTGAGCCCTCAGCTACGTGTGTCCTTAAATTCTTGTAATGGAAGACGGCATTCTTTGTAGCCATAACTTCAGCTAAGCAGGTGTGTGAGCTCCAAGCTTTGTCGATTAAGCCACCTTATTTGGTGCTTCACAAAGACAGGGTCTCCTTAAGAACCAGTCCTTCCTTTATTCCAAAGGTTGCTTCTGTTGTCAATATCAACCAATCCATTGAGTTGCCTGTGGTTTTTCCTTAATTTTCTAACAAGGCAGAATAAGTTTCATCAGCTAGATGTTCATAGACAGTTGCATTTCTATTTACATAGGACAAAAGATTTCAGGAAATCAGATCAAGTGTTTTTGTTTCATTTTCAGACACTAGACTTGGTCCTATTTCTAAAGTAACCTTGTCTCGCTGGATTTCCAATTGCATCTCATTTATTTATGCTTCCAATGGCAAAGAATTGCCCTTCAAAATGAAGGCTCATTCTACACGATTTGTGGCTACCTCAACTGCATTTCAGGCTAGGATTTCTGTGGATGATATTTGTGCTGCAGCAACATGGGCTTCGCCTCATACTTTTATTAGTCACTACAAATTAGATCTGGTCTGTAGAGGCAGATCTTCCTTTGGTTTCACAGTGCTCAAGAGTATTTTTCACTAAGCCACTCAAGGTCAAGGTGCTAGGGACGCTGTCCCAGGGGTAAGAAAGAAGGCGAGATTGGACTACATAACATCAAGAAATTATGTACTCACCATAACGTTCGATGTATGTAGTCCATCTCGCCTTACATTCTTACTAACCCCCCCTCCTACCCCCTCCTTGAGGATCTGGAGGTATAGTCTCTAGGTGTCAGTAGTCCTTTCTGTTGGGGTTGTTGTTCTTCTCAGTGTGTGTGTGTGCGCGCGCGCTTGCAGCAAACAAGATCTGTGGAATGGGCCTTTTGCATGATGGGATACCTCTTAGCCATGAGCCAATTGAAGACTTAGAGCTAGAGTATGGACGAGTCAGAGCTGAGGTTCGGCTCCGAACCCAGGGGTAAGAATGTAAGGTGAGTTGGACTACATACATTGAACGTTATGGTGAGTACATAACTTCTTGTTTCAGTCCCAACCCAAGCCAGGTAGCCTGTGACTATCTGGCCCCAGAGCCATCCACCGCCTTGTCCCATCGCCTCAGTCTGTCCCTTACTGCTTGGAATCTGATTACTCAGGACTCTTGAATACTGTCCATTATTAAAACAGGGTATTTTATGGTTTGGGAAAAATTCCCCTCATTGAGTAATTCCACCACCCCTCAAAGACAAGTTGAGATTCTTTCCTCAGGTCATTATAGACCTGATTTCTTAGGGAACTGTTGAAGTTCCATCTTCCCAACAAGGGAATGGGTTTTACTCCAGGATGTTTCTGGTCCCCAGGAAGGATGGCCTCTGGAGACTCGTCCTAGACCTTTCCCATTTGAACACCTTTGTCAAAGTCCCTTCTTTCCATATGTTGACTCTACCTTCCCTCCTACTCCTAATTCTCCCAAAGGAGTTAATGGTGTCTTTGGATATAAAAGATGCCTACCTTCATATTCCCATCCACCCAAGGTTCAGGAAGTTTTTACGTTTTTCTGTCGCTTCCTGGCATTTTCAGTTTTGTGCTTTGCTCTTTGGTCTCTCTACAGCACCAAGGGTCTTAAAAAAGTGCTTGGCCCCTGTTGCAGCTTTCTGCAGAACACAGGGAATTCAAATTTTCCCTTAGCTAAACTATCTTCTGATTCGGGCTCAGTCCCCAAAGCTTCTTAGAGAAAACCTCTCCTTCACTATTGCCCTGCTACAGAGTCTAGGGTTCACTATAAATTTCCCGAAGTCTTCCCTCATCCCTTCACAGGATCACATTTTCCTGGGATGCAGGATACAAACAGATAAAATGCTAGTCTTTCTTCCACGCGAGAAAGTTTTGTTCCACACTTACTTCTTTCAGACCATTCTTCCCCTTCAGTCCTTGACAGCCAGGGATTTTCTTCATCTATTAGGGTACATGGCATCCACTATCTCCATGATGCCCTTCACAAGATTACACATGAGGAAGTTGCAGTGGTACCGAAGAACAGTGTGGATGCAACACTTGCACCCCTTAGAGTTTCTGATTCCACTCCTGCCATGTTTAAAAAGGGAACTAGAATGGTGGATCCTCCAGGTAAACAGAAACACGGGCCTACCACTGCAACCACCCCTTCCTTCCTTCCTTCCCAAGAGTTATTAACAGATGCTTCAGACACAGGTTGGGGTGCAACTCTCCAAGCTTGGAGAGTCAAAGGTATTTGGTCTCCCAAGCAGAGCCAAAGAACATAGTGTGAAGGAGATGAGGGCTCTGATTCTGGCACTACACATTTTCAGGAACACCTTTGCTCCAGGAGTGCTGAGGTAGTTCACAGACAATACCGCTGCTCTTTGGTACATCAACAAGCATGGGGGAGCGAAGTCCTACATTCTATGCAGACTAGCCATACTGGCTTGGGAGTTAGCCTTAGAGTCAAATCTCTGTACAGGCAGTTTATCTACCCTTAGCCCAGAACAGAGTGGCAGACTCTCTAAGCAGGTCCATGACCCAATCCCAAGAGTGGATGTTGCACAGGGATGTGTTTCTGGTTCTAATCCATTGTTGGGGAACACCTCTGATAGATCTGTTTGCATCCCCCATGAACAGACAACTTCCAAAATTTTTTGCCAGGGTCCCACATCCCCTGGTGTGAAATGTGGATGCTCTGCCTTTTTCCTGGAAGGGGTTGTTTCTGTATGCATTCTCCCTTGCCTCTGTTACAGAAGGGTCCTACTGAAGATTCAGCAGGATCAACCAGAAATCTTGTTGGTGACTCCCTTTTGGCCAAGGCAGCACTGGTTTTTCCTTCTCCTACACCTAGCCAGGGAACAGTCACCACAAGTTACCCCACTGTATGGATTTGCTCACACAGGACAAGGGAACCCTAGTGTATCCATATTTGTCAATCCTGAATCTGACATTGTGGGTGATAGGGTTTTAATCCCTTACAGACACCTTCACGGCCTTCCATAGAGATAGGGTCTCCCGCCGTACAAACCCTACCTTTATGCCTAAATTGGTGAATGAGTTATCTTTAAATCAATTCATTAACTTTCCTACCTTTTTTCCTTCACCCCAGTGTCCCAGTGAGAGAATCATGTACACCTTAGATGTGCACAGACGACTCAGATACTGCCTTGACAAGACCAAGCATATTCACAAATCAGACTGCCTGTTTGACTTACCCAGAGCTCTTGGGTAGTAAGAAACGGATGCTCTTCGTGTTTCACTGCTGCAGTCATCACATTTGGGTTATCTACTTGCAATAGGCCTCAGTTGGCCTGATTATCAAAGTCTTGGGTCCTGCATCAGTTGCTGTCTCATCTTTCGTGACATCAGGTAGTCAGTGGTATAAAGCATGCAGACAACACCATTATATCAGTCTTTCTTGCCATGCGGTGCCCGAAGCAGAAGCAGTTCGCAAGAGCCGGTCGGCCGACTCCTGAAACTTCCTTTTTCGAATTTTAGAACCCAAGTCTTCAACTAAAGCTAAGTACCCCGTTGGGGAAACTTTTTCTTGTTCTAAACCAATGTCATTAAAAGTTAATAATTGTATTTCTTGTGGAAAGCAAATACCTCATAAAGATTTTCATTCCTACTGTATTCCTTGCCTAGGCTCTGACCACGACGTACCTCGCTGTCGGTTTTGTGCCTTACTTAAACCATGAACTATTCGTCGTTGGTACCTTTTCACTTCTAAATATTTTGGTACTCTGTTCAGTTATCCAGATATGTCTTCGTTAAGCCACCTAACAGCCGACATTCCAAAAAAACGTAAAGATAAAGACAGAGACAGGCCACCTAGGTCCAAAGCTGCCGACAACGCTTCTCCTAAGTTAGTCGCCGGTATTCATTGAGGTGCAGCCCCTGATGCCCGCTACTTCAGATTCGCAGGCCTCTACTGAGACCCATTCGTATGCCGCGAGATGCTTCAACTGTGGAACCTGCGGATGTCTCTACCTTGGATGGGTCCGGAGCCATTGTGCAGGCACCGGCTTCTAAGGGTGTATTCAGGCCTACTGACTTGCATATTAAACTGATGCCATCTTCTTCTTTTAGGCCTAAAATTCGAATCATGCCTAGAAAACCGATGCCGAGACTGCATGGTGAGGCCTCTATGCCTAAAAAACAAATTATAAGAATGGCTGAAGACCTTATTACTTTAATCAGGGGAAGCCGACCTTCCCCCTGTAAGAGACCAAGGACTGAATTTGCTTATGATACTTCTGACCAGGATTCTGAAATTTCTGTCTCCTCTGATGACCAGGTTTTACCTTTATCTACCTATGAGGATTCTGATGCAGAGGACTCTATTCCCTCTGCTTCTCCCCCACAGGATTTTTCTTTTGGAGAAACCTTGCATACTTGTAGGGAACATTTTCACTGTGAAAGCCAGGATTACTCTGATTCTAAAAAGAGGCTTAGAGATTTCTTGCTCCTTCCCCAACACAGGCCTTTAGCTATTCCTCCTGTGCTGGACATTGTTGATGATGCCTTTTCGGAATCTAGCTTGGCCCCTGACTCTTAACCTCCTGATCCCAGAAGCCTTATAGATACTACAGGGTTCCAATTCTCATAAGTTCCTTTTTTAAAAATCCTACTGCGCACCCTGAGACCATTTCACAGGGACCCAATGGCATTAAGGCTACTACTGCCAAAAATCCTACCCCCTCTGATGGAGATTCCAGGGCCCTGGATAGATTGGGTAAGAAGGTGTACACCTCTGCAACCTTGGCCATCAGGGCCTTACATTGCCAGTTTCATATGTTCAAGTGTCAGCAGCATATTATTGGATTGTATAAACAGAAAATTATGTTGAGTCCCGATTGTGCTTAAAATAAGAATTTACAGGATTTCATGCATTCTGCTGAGCAGGTTGGAAAACATACTTTGCAATGTGGTTTTGATTCACTAGAGGCATCTTGCAGGGCTACTGTCACCGAGTCTGTACTTAGAAGGCTTGCTTGGCTTAAGGAGCAATCTTTGCCAGATCATGTTAAAACTAAATTGCTGGATGATCCCTTAAATTAAGACCGCCTGTTTGACGACAAAGCTGAAGAAGTTCTTAAGAAGATGGAGGAAAAAGCTAAATCTGTGCAAACTGTTAAAGATTTCTTACAAGTGCAGCCTCCTAGATTTAGTATGCATTGGCCCTCAAAAAACTGGTCCTTTCCTGCTTCTTCCAGGCCTTCTCAGTTCAAACCCAGAACCAGCAGAACACCCATGCTTCATTCCCAGGGTACGCACAGGACTAGGCAGTGGGGGGGGCTCACACTTCCAAATCAGGGAGTAGTAAGACTCCCCCTATGGTAAGCTGTCTCAGTGCCTTAACTTTAAATCTTCCGAGCATTACTCAACTGACTGCTCCTTTAGGGGGAAAGATTGCTCTGCAAGCAAAAAACTGGAAACTCATTACCCAGGACAAATGGGTTTTAAACATAGATGTTAAATTGTCAATCTCGCCTCCATTCTTGCTGGATGGGTTCGGAGCCAACCTTCGGCTCCGACTCGGCCTATACTAAAGCTCGAGAGCTATTTATACCGGCTTGAGGCTACCCTATATCCCATAATGCTAGGCGCTAACTACCCAGATCTCGTTTGCCGCTTACAGCTATGAGGTGCGTTTATTACCAGCTCTTCAGGTTAGAAGTTTTCGTTCAAAAAATTGCTATCTTTTAGTCTGGGTTTTACTTAGTTTTAGTTAGCGACCATCCCATTAGCTTCCCATTCATAGCTAATCCCCTTTCTGGTCCCTTTTTAATCCCTTTTAAGACCTTTTTTAATTCCCTTAGTTATAAGGTTAGGCCTTTGGGCCTATTCTGCCTTGTCAGTTTATTTTTTTTGTGTGACTTACTTTACTGTTAATAGGGTGTTTGTGTGTGTGTGTTTAATTTTTTGTTCTTAAGATGTCAAAAGACACCAGGGTCTCAGGCTTCAAGAAGTGTGACTCATGCTGTCAGAAAATGTCGCTGAGAGACGGTCACACTTCTTGTGTTTATTGCCTGGGCCCTCTGCACCTGCAGGACTCATGTTCGGTCTGTCATGCGTTCAGCCCAAGAGTCCTGCAGGAATGCAGAAATAAGTTGATTTTGAGGTACTTGTTAAAGCCTGAAGGTTCCCCAACCAAGTCTTCGTCGGGGAAGCCTTCGAAGCCATCTAAGCCGTCGGCTCAGAGCCTTCAACTGGTGGTTCTCGAACTGCTGTCTCATCGGCTCTGGCTGGAGCCGATGTTTCCAAGACACAGTCTTCATCATAGGCTCCGGCTGGAGTTAATGTTCTTCAGATTCAAGCTTCTACATCGGCTCGAACCGGAGCCGATGATTCTGGGACTCAGTCGGTGCCGATAGTGGTGTCAGCGCCGTCTGCCAGCCATAAAAGGTCCAGATCTCCATCCTTGGAGTCTGTTCACTCGGCTCCGAGGTCTCCCTTACTCTCGGAGCGGAGTCATCGAACCCATTCCTCCAGGTCTTCCAGGTTCTCGGACCATGACCTCGAGAGGGTGGTTAGTAAACTTCTTAAGTCTCAGGCACTAGCCCAAATGCTTCATAGCCCTTCTCAACAGACAGTGGCTATCCCCACCCCATCTTCGATTCCTCCTCTGACTCTTCCTCTGAGTTCGGAGCCGGAGCTTGTTGGAGCCGTGGCCATCGACACGTCGGAGCCGATACCTCACATTTTGGCTCCGTCCTCGGCTCCGGTCTCTTCCATGGTCCCATCCTTAGAGGGATCCGGGCGCATGGACTTCCTCCTCTGCTCCGAGGGGGCGAGTGGCATCGGACCCTTGTCCGACCCCGTTCTCCCTCTCGGAGCTTCGGTGCTGGTAAGTTCGGCCCCGACATCGGCTTCGGAGCCATCCCTCTCGGTGCCGGGAGGGGTCCTTATCTCTTCGGAGCGGGGACCTTCTACCTTGCCTGATGGGGCGCCTTCGAAGTCATGAGGAGCATGCTGGCCCCTGTGCCTGTTCCACGGTCGGCTCCCTCAGCTCCTCCCTCTGTAGTGCCTGCTGCGGTCTCTACCCACCCGCTCATTCCTGACCGTAGAGATCCAACACCTCAGGTTTCCCCATTGGGAATATCCTCCTCTTCCGAGGTTTCCCCTGATCAGTCAGGGGAACCCCCTCGGAAGAGGAAATGTAAGAGGAAGCATGTGGACTCCCCGAGTCCATCACATCGGATACCGACTTGGATGAGTCGGAAGGGTCACCACGGCCCCCCTCTGAGGATGTCTCCTTTTCAGACATCCTTGAAATCCTGAAGCAGAGGGGGAACTGGTCTACCCTTAACCCTTCCGAGGACGAGTCGGTTTACCTAGAGGCTTTTGGCTCTTGCCCTTCCACCTCCTGGGTGTCTCTGCCTTTTGACCCCCTCATGGAAGTGGTGGCGCGGAAGGCGTGGACGGCCCCTGACACGATGGAACCTACCCCACGGAGGCCTTCCAAATTTATAACAGCCCCTTCGGACAAGCAGTTTTTAGCCAAGGGTGTCCTGGTTGATGCCATGGTGGTGGCTGCAGCCACTAAGAAGGAACTGAAAAACAACACCACAGAATCCACTTGATGAACTGGCTGATCCTTCAGTACCTGTCCATCCTCCTAACAAGGAGTCTAGGACTATGGATAGGTACGGCAAGCGGATGTTTTCTTCAGCGACCTTTGTCATGCGTTCGCTGAATTATCTGTGCCACTTCACCTGCCTTCAAAGAGACATGCTCAAAGAAGTGGGTGAGGTCTTACAGGCTCCAACAGCTGCGGGGTCTCAAGACAAAATAAATTCCCAGCTGGCAACCCTGAATTCCATTGTCAACTCCTCCATGCGGCTTATTTCCATGCGGGCGATGGGGCGAGTAGGGCTGCAGGCACAGGCATGGCCTTAAGGCGTCATGCCTGGATGTGGCTTTGTAACTTTGCAGACCCCTTTAAGGTGTCCTTCACTAACTCCCCCTTTGACGGTTCAGCTTTGTTTGGACCTCAGGTGAAGGATACTTTGACCCGATGCGAGCAAGAAGGCAAGACTCTCTCTGCCGTGGGAGTCCATTTTTCCACCCCGTCTAGACCATACCCTAAGGGTCAGAAAGGTGGAAAGATGTGGTTCCGTAAACCACAAGAGGTCACGCCTGACGCAAGAGGTCAGTTCCCCTCTAGAGGCAGGGGGGGGGGACAATAACAGACGCCACCCTAGGGGCAGAGGAGGTCCACAAAATCGGGGTAGCAGAGAGTCTCTTTCTGACAAACCCTTCCAGCATCCCTGAGAAGCTGCCCAACTGTCCGCCTTTGGAGGCAGTCGGGGGGAAGGTTATCACTGTACCCAGAAGCCTGGCCTTCACTCACTCAAGACAAATGGGTACAGTCGATCATATCCGAGGGTTACAAAATTCCATTTATCCACACCCCAACTCAGCCAAAATGACCCCTTTCAGACGTTCCACCCAGTCTAAGGGAACAAGCAGTACTAGAAATATCAAAACTGCTAGCAAAAAGAGCCATCCAGCCAGTCGCAGCAGACCAACAAGGATCCGGAATCTACTCCAAGTTCTTTTTGGTACCAAAAAAGACAGGGGACTGGAGACCCATTTTGGATCTCAGCAGACTAAACAGTTCTGTAAGAAGAACGAAGTTCCGGATGGTCACGCTACAGTCCATTCTACCCTTTCTGTGTCAGGACGATTGGATGTGCTCAGTAGACCTTCAGGATGCATACTACCACATCAAGATGCGCAGGCGCTCCAGGAGGTTTCTCCGCTTCCGGCTGGGAATCGGTCATTATCAGTTCAGAGCCCTGCCCTTTGATCTCACTACAGCCCCCCGAGTGTTCACCAAATGCATGGCAGCGGTTATGGCTCATCTGAGACGTCAAGGATTCCAGGTTTTTCCATATCTAGACAACTGGCTCCTCACTGCCACCACCAGGCGTCAACTTCTCTGCTCCAGAGATTACACCATTCATACTTGCAAAGGGCTAGGTATCTCCATAAATTTCGAAAAGTCTGCCTTGTCGCCTTGTCAGTCTATTACCTTCATAGGTGCCACCTTGGACACAGTCCGGCTTTCCACAAAACTGACTGAACAAAGAGTTCAAGATATTTGCAGGCATGTTCACATCCTTCTTCAGAACAACAAAATACAAGCCAGGTTTGTCCTGAAGGTATTAGGTCTCATGGCGGCAGCCATTACTCAACTTCCCCTAGCTCGCTTTCATATGCGGATCCTTCAATGGATGCTTTTTTCCCAGTGGTCCTTTCAACAGCTTCCAATGTCACACAACATTTTAATAACTCTGTCTTGCAAGAAACACCTTTCTTGGTGGATGGTCTCCCCTCAAGTATTTCAGGGCAGACCATTTGTTCCTTCTCCCCGGGTCACCACGGTGACAACGGATGCCTCCCTGATCGGGTGGGGGGGGGGCATTTTCAGGGCAGGACAGTCCAGGGCACATGGCAACCTTTCGAGTGCCACCTGCACATAAATGTCTTGGAGATGAGAGCAGTACTTTTAGCGTTGCAAGCCCTTCAGGACTCTCTTCCCATCGGGACTATGGCAGTTCAGACGGACAATATGTCCGTAGTGTGGTACATCAACAAGCAGGGCGGAACCAAGTCCTATCCCTTGTGTCGAGAGGCTCTCAGACTTTGGCAGTGGGCGATCTCCTTTCAGTGGTTTCTGATAGCAACGCACATCCCCGGGAAGTCCAACATCATAGCGGACAGGTTGAGCAGAGCCATTCTCATGCCTCACGAGTGGTCTCTCAAGCAAACAACAGTGGAAGAAATTTTTCGGAAATGGGGTCGACCTTGCTGCGACCTTTTTGCAACACCTCAAAACAGCAAGTGCCACGACTTCTTCCCTCTCCCCGGCCACCCCCCCCCCCAGAGACGCTCTAGTCCACGATTGGCCTTGGGGACTTCTGTATGCCTTTCCCCCCCTTTCCATTAATCACTCAATTGATTCAGAAAGCTACCGCCTTGAGAGCCACCATGATACTCATTGCTCCTTACTGACCTTGTCAGATATGGTTCCCGTTCCTGCATCGTTACCTCTTGGGGCAGCCCTGGCATCTGGACCCAGTGCCAGATCTTTTGACCCATCAGTCGGGACAGCTGCACCACTCCCACCAATCTCTCAACCTCACAGCTTGGTTGCTCCAATTCCAGCCCTAGCCAGGCTTCCCCTTATTTCCCATTCTGTGCGTGACATACTTATAGCTTCCTTAAAGTCATCCACCAGGAGGATTTACGCCAGCAAGTGGAAGCGGTTTTCCTTCTGGGCAAGAGCTAGAAATATAGATCCTTTTACTGCCTCTATCCAATCAGTCCTAGACTTCCTAGCCGAATTGTTTCACTCAGGGTCTTCTTCCTCCACAATCAGAGTATAGTTATTGGCTATTTCGAACTTTCATGCAGGCTTTTCGGACTCCGGTATCATGTCCCATAAGCTTTGTAAAACCTTTCTTAAAGGTATCTTTTTGCTTAAGCCCCCAATCAGGGACCCCCCACCGCAGTGGGACTTAAATTTGGTTCTAACCTCCTTGATTCTTCCCCCCCTTGAACCTGCGGCTTCCTGCTCCCTGAAATTGCTATCTTGGAAAACTCTCTGGTCGCCATAACATCTGCGAGAAGAGTGTCAGAACTTCAGGCCCTTTGCATTCGTCCACCTTATCTAGTTTTCCATAAAGACAGAGTGTCCCTCAGGACTAATCCGTCCTTTTTACCTAAGGTTTCTTCTGAAGCGAACCTAAACCAGACTGTTGATCTTCCAGTTTTCTTCCCCAACTACTCCAACAGAGCGGAACAAAAACTGCACTTTCTGGACATTCATAGTCAACTCCGTTACTATTTGGATAGAACCAAGCAAACTAGGAAATCTGAACAACTCTTCCTTTCTTATGCAGCAGGTAAGAAAGGTCTTCCAGCTTCCAAAGTAACCCTTTCTAGATGGCTGGCATCTGTGATCACTTTCATCTATTAGCTCAGATGCCAAAAGCTACCGTCAAGGCCCAGGGCTCACTCAACCAGAGCATTAGCCACCTCAGTAGCTTTTCAGGCTAGATTACCAATAGACTCCATTTGTGCGGCAGCCACTTGGGCCTCTCCTCATACCTTTATCTCTCATTACAAATTAGACATGGCCTCCAGAAGCCGGGCTAATTTTGGTTCCACCGTTCTCAAGAGTCTGTTCTGATGAGCCAACCAGGGTGAAGGTGCTAGGGACGCGGTCCCATCCAGCAAGAATGAAGGCGAGATTGACAACTTAACATTGAGAAGTTATGTACCGACCATAACGTTCCATGTTAGTTGTCTTCTTCTCGCCTTATTTTTTGCGTCCCACCCCCCATCCCCCTAGCCTGGACAGACCTAAAGGATCCTTGGGGATGATCTTCTTGCCTCTGCTTGACCCCTAGGCTATCCCTTCTGGTAGCTATAGGTCTAGGTGACTTTCTAGTGAGGTTCCTCTCCTCCTTTTGTTGGAGAGCTAAACTGCTATGGTTTTCAGCTATCAAACGAGATCTGGGCAGTTAGCGCCTAGCATTATGGGATATAGGGTAGCCTCAAGCCGTTATAAATAGCTCTTGAGCTTTAGTATAGGCCGAGTCGGAGCCGAAGGTCGGCTCCGAACCCATCCAGCAAGAAAGAAGACGAGAAGAAGACAACTAACATGGAACGTTATGGTAGGTACATAACTTCTCATTTCCCAAGGATACAGATTTCACTTGCACATGCTACCAACCCCATATGGTTGGCCAGATCTACCCCCAAATCAGTGGGCAGAGGCTCAAAGCAATTACTCTGTCTCTTAAGGTTAAAGGCTATTCAGACTGTACCAGAAGAGAAAAAGAGACAAGGTTTCTACTCAAGACTTTTCCTGGTACCCAGAAAAGACAACTCATGGCATCCTGTCCTGGACCGGTTTATCCTAAACACCTTTTTGATTATTCCAAAATTCAAGATGCTAACTCTTCACCAGTTGCTTCCCATGATAGGCAAAGATGCCTGGTTGGCAACACTGGATTTAAAGGAAGCCTACCTGCACATCCCAATCAGGGAATCTTGCAGAAAATACCTACGCTTCAAAGCAGGCTGCATACACTATCAGTTCTCTCACTGCCCTTTGGCTTATCTACTGCGCCAAGGGTATTCACGAAGTGCCTTGCTCCAGTCATTGCATTTTGCAGGCAAAGAGATATTCAAATATGCCCATACCTGGACGATTGTCTAATTCAGGCAGAAAGACAGGACATACTTCTGAATCATCTGGCATTTGTACAAAAGGTGTTAACTTGTCTGGGGTACACCATAAATGAAAAGAAATCACATCTGGTACCCTGTCAGCAAATTATATTCTTGGGAGTAAGCTTGAACACAACTTCCCAGATAGCTTTCCTCACGCCAGAGAAACAAATTCATTTGACAACTTACTTCAAACTTGTGGCCACAAAAATCCTGCTATCTGCAAGGCAAATACTGCAAGCCTTGGGGTTCATGGCTCCTTGCATTCTACTAATTCCGTATGCAATATTGCATTTGAGGAAACTACAATGGCATCTAAAAAGCCTATGGTGTCAACATTCTCAGGATCTAGAAACAATGATTCCTATCATACCTTGCCTACGGTTAGAATTCCTTTGGTGGGCAGAGGCCTGCCACCAAAACAAGGGACTACCATTCACTCTACCTCCTGCCGCCCAAACCCTAACAGACACATCAGACTATGCATGGGGGGCTCACCTGGCAAGTAAGTGCATTCAGGGCAAATGGAGCCCAAGTCAAATGCACCTGCATATCAATCAAAAAGAAATGTTAGCTGTACAGAATGTTCTGACAGTCTTCAAGGACCACATTCTTCCAGGACAATTAATGGTAAAGACGGACAACACCACTGTTGTGTGGTACATAAACAAGCAGTGGGGTACCCACTTTTACCCCCCTCTGCAGACTAGCCATGGCTCTGTGGAACACAGCCTTGAGCTACCAAGTGCATCTACAGGCTCAGTTCCTGCCAGGAAAACTAAATACACTGGCAGATGAACTAAATAGAAATCTCATGGACCCACACGAGTAGAAGCTGGAACCAAAGTTTTTCAGCATGTTCATCAACAAATGGGGAATTCTGGATATAGACCTGTTTGCCTCCCCCAGAACTACCAGTTGGACAAATTCTGCCCAAGGGCTCCCCACAAATAAGCTTGGAAAGTGGATGCTGTGTCCTTCAGCTGGAAAAATCTATCAGTTTATGCCTTTCCTCCTCTGCCTCTCCTGTCCAAAGTGCTACTAAAGATCAAACAGGACAAACCATGGATGATACTGATTGCACCAGACTGGCCACGCCAACATTGGTACCCCCTCTTGCGCAGTGTGTCACAGCTGGCCCCATGGCACCTACCTCAGACCCCTAACCTGCTGTCACAGCAGGAGAGCCAGATTCTGCACCCCCAGCTTCAAACCCTAAAGCTGGCAGCCTGGCTAATTATAAGAACCTAGCTACTCTACGCTCTGCTAATAAACTTCTAGTAGCCTCTACTAAATCATACAATAAAGCTGGTGACTCATTATTTGCAAACTCTGTTGGGAAAATCTGTAATCAACTCCCTCAAGAAATAACTAACCTAGACTCCACACCCCTATTCAAAAAACACATCAAAGAATATCTTAAAACTCAGTGGCTATGTCCTTGTACTAAACCCGACTGAAATTACTTCTCCCTTACTCCTACCCTCCCCCACTATCCCCTAACTGTGCCTCTAAATGATATAACTAATTGATGCCAGCTACTTCTTTTATATTACTTTTCAAACAATTTGTTTTATTTTTTCTCCATGTTTGATCATCTTGTGATTTTCTTATAAGTTTTTATTATTCTAACTTTAGTATGCTGCATTCCTGAAATTTGTATTGTTAACCAGCTGTTTTTGGTTAACTTGCCTTGTGTTTGCTAGTTGTTTTTTTTTTTTGTTAAATTCTTACACAAGCCTACCATTGTATTTTTTGTAGTTTGCTTTGTTTTTTGCTGTAAATGTTTTCTTACTTCATGTAATTGGAGCTTTTCTCCCCGGGCCTCTACTGAAAACGGATATATGTCCAGCTAGACTAGCCCGGTCAACAAATGTAAAATAAAAAAATAAATAAATAAAATTACCTAATCTCTTCATTACCATCCCTCAGTAAACAAGTGTTGGATGTCATTTTGGAGGCAAGGAGGCCTAGTACTAAAAAATCTTATGCTGAAAAATGGAAAAGATTCTGTGCATGGAACCAAACTCTAGGGATGGCCACAACAGCGCCCAATTTACCTCAGATTCTTCAGTACTTAACTGAGATGCTTCACTAGGGCCTTTCCTTTTCCTCCATCAAAATTCACGCCTCAGCTATTTCAGCTCATTACAACACAGAATCACCCCTCTTTTCTCACCCACTGCTCAAGCAGTTCCTCAGAGGGGCCAAAAACTTGAGACCACCCAAGAGAGCCCCAACTCCAGCCTGGGACCTTAATTTTGTATTGGAAAAACTCACTCTTCCTTTTGAGCCAGCTGCAACTGTAGAGTTAAAATTCCTTTCTTGGAAAACAGCTTTCCTTTTAGCAATCACTTCAGCAAGAAGGGTATCTGAATTACAGGCCCTTATGGCAGTGGAGCCTTTCATCATCTTTCATGCGGACAGGGTGTCCCTCAGGACCAATCCCTTTTTCATGCCCAAGGTGGTATCCAGTGTGGCTCTTAA